>NC_134355.1:62240388-62450388 GCF_048569485.1 Anomaloglossus baeobatrachus | reverse complement strand
AAATTTTGTCACCAGCGTCTTACATTTTGTACTGATGATCTACTGAAAATTCTGATTGTGCAGATATTGTGCCAAGTCTTGTGCAATTTTATGGATCAAATGTTGCAATCACTTCCATATTTGATGTTTGTGTAGAGGACAACAAGCCGTGCCCCCCAGTAAAGACTCACAACCAGGATCGCTCATTTCTATAAAAGCTGGATTTGGGGAGATTGCAGCAGACGTTATGTGCACAAACAGTAAGCATAATGCACAGCAATATAAAGAGTCACTCTGCACATCTTCAGTCTGCCTTTAACCACTTCAAGGAAACAGTGAAGAGGTTAAAAGGAGCAGAATGTTGTTTCTTTGGGCAGCATCTGCTAGGAAGCCACTCACTAGCTTAAAGGGAACCTGTCAGGTCCAATATGCACCCAGAATCACGAGCAGTTCTGGATGTATACTGCTAATCCCTGCCTATCTGTCCCTGTATACACTAGCATAGATAAAGAGATCTTTAGAAAAAGTATTTCTAAAGATCTTTTATCGTATGCTAATGAAGAAGGGGACTAGTCCCCTGGGTGTTCGTTCCCCTGGCTAGTCAACGTCATTAGCATGTTAGTACACCCCTGTGGGTGTGCTAACATGCTAGGATAATCTCACTCACCTCGCCGCTCGACGCTGCATTTCGGCTCAGTGCGCATGACCCCTGAGTTTGGGCCATGCGCACTATGAAGCCGGGTGTACACGTCCCGGCTTCAAACCGAAGTCCAGCATCGGATGCGCTGGCAGCGGAGAGGTGAGTGAGATCATCCTGTGACGCTGCGCATTCATTAGCATGTTAGCACACCCACTAGGGTGTACTAACATGCTAATTGAGCCGACTAGCCAGGGGAACTATAGGCCCAGTCACACACACCGACTTACCAGCGATCCCGAAAACGATGCGACCTGATAGGGATCGCAGGTAAGTCGCTGGGAGGTCGCAGGTGAGATGTCACACAGTCAGATCTTACCAGCGATGCAGGAACACTACAGGTCGCAGTACCGACCTGTATAACGATCTCAGCAGTCACTGTGACCCTGTCACACAGTGTCAAACACAGCGATGTGTCCTGCCCAGCAGGACATCGCCTTTGAAGAAAATGGCCTGGACCATTCTGCAACGACTAGAGATCTCACAGCAGGGGCCTGATCGCTGGTAGGTGTCACACATAACGAGATCACTAACGGGATCGCTACTGCGTCACAGAAACCGTGACTCAGCTGCGACCTCGCTAGCGATCTCGTTATGTGTGACGGTACCTTAACGCCCAGGGGACTAGTCCCCTTGCTCATTAGCATACAATAAAAGATCTTTAGAAATACTTTTTCTAAAGATCTCCTTATCTATGCTAGTGTATACAGGGACAGTTAGGCAGGGATTAGCAATACGCACCTAGAACTGCTCGTGGTTCTGGGTGCATATTACACCTGACAGGTTCCCTTTAAGGACGCAGGGAGCATATTTGGACAACTTATTTGCAGAAAATCTGTCACCATCCCCAAAACGAATTTTAAACCATTTATGCATTCATATACAGGTCCTATGCATTTTGTTTTGCACAAAAACTAGTTTATTGAATAATTACACAACGGGTCCTCAGTGCACCGAAGGGCTCAGTGTGCCGCTCTGCCCCTTAATTTGGCATCTGCTGATCCTACCCTTATATACAATGACCGTGATCGCTTTGGATCCCTGCCTGAATTGAGTCATCATCCCTGTACACACCAACACTGCAGGGGTCAAGAAAGCACACGGCATCAGTACCTCTGCAGACAGAGAGGGAATTGGTGAACGTCTGCACTGACACTGCGCTCTCGACCCCTGTAGTGTGAAAGTGTGCAGGGGTGGAGATTCAATACAGGCAGCGCTCCAAAGCGATCACTGTCATTGAATATAAGGGGATGGGTGGATGACAATTTAAAGGGAACCAATCAGCAGGATTTTGTATATAACCTAAAGCCAGTGCTATACTGGCACTATCAGGCTGATTCTCTGCATACCTGTAGTGGTCAGCTCAGATGTTTAGGTCTTGAAATCCAAGAAAGTTCATAAAATCATCAGCTTCTTGAGTGACAGCAGCTGAGGATTAGATAATAGCTGGGGGGGTATTCATAGTTATCTCCCTCTGTTAGCATAAGTATTATACCATCAATTTAATTTGACTTGCAGGACCTGTGTGAGGTCATACTCATGTGACCAGAAGGGGCGGGGCCTCAGACAACAAAGCTGATACCAGGAAGCATAATTTTTCTGTTGGCTGAGGCCCCACCCCTTCTGGTCACATGGGTATGACCTCAGCACAGGTCCTGCAAGTCAAAATTTAAATTAATTGTATAATACTTATGGTAATTCTAACAGGGGGAGGGGATAAGTATGAATACCCCCCAGATATTATCTGATCCTCTGCTGCTGTCACTCAAGAGGCTGATTATTTTATAAACTTTACTTTCTTGGATTTCAAAACCTAAACATCCGAGCTGACCACTACAGGTATGTATAGAATCAGCCTGATAGTGCCAGTATAGCACTGGCTTTAGGTTATATACAAAATCCTGGTATTTGGTTCCCTTTAAGGAACAGAGCGGCACATTGAGCCATTGGGTAAAAAAAAAAAATAAATAAAAGATCAAAAAGGTGTAAAGAAAAAAATATATATATATTGGTATCACTAAAAATTTCACTTCTTTCCGCAAAGAATGTGGCCCCCAAATTCAATATTTTTTTATGTGTGGCCCCTATACCCAGTAGAGTTTGACATCCCTGCTCTATAGCCTGGTATGCAACAGCTTTTCCGTGTGTTCAGTGCAAGCCTATATATTTGAATGTCCACATCTAATAATGGACATCACTTGCAACTGTTAGCCTAAGGCTCCTTTTGCTATGTGCCCACGGGAGCTTGCTCCTGCGGATTTTGCTGTGGAAAACCTGCGGATTTATCTGGATTTTCCAGATAAATCCGCAGGTTTCAGCATGTACAGACACTCCCCATGTTACCCTATGGGACATGGGGAGTACTGTGCCCACGTTGCGGAATGTGCGGCTGCGGAATATGTTGTGGATGTGCCGCAGCACATAACTGCATGTCAATTATTCCTGCGGATTTACCTGCGGAAATCCCGGCACTCCACTATGGAGATAGAGGCTTACCTGCCTTGATAGCAGACCCCCGTCATTTTCTTCCGGTGCAGAGGACGTCACGGCAGTGGAGCTAGGAGCAGGAAGCAGGAGGTGGGTGGGGCCTGCACGAGCTGCGGTCATGTGACAGCCAGAGCTAGTTCAGGCCCGCCCACCTCCTGCACAGTGCAGACGCTGACGGCCGGACAGTGACGTGCTGCGTGATGGAGGCAAGTATAAACTCCCCGATCACTCAGCACTTGTTCTGCATTGAGGATGCAGTGCCGAAGCCATTGTACTGTATCCTCAATGCAGAATGCCCGCACCATATCCGCAGGACATTCTGCAATAAAACCGCAGCATGGAAACAGACAAAAGTTGTGCTGCGGTTTTCTGGGAGATCCTGCGGAATGTCCTGCAGATATAACCGAAGGACACTTTCCCCGTGGGCACATAGCCTTAGGCTATGTTCACACGCTGCATCTTTTACTGCATTTTTTGGTGCATTTTTTAAGTCACAAAGAGGCACCTAAATGCATGCATTTCCTTCTCCCAGCAAAGTCTGAGATTTCTATTTCTGTCTACATAGTTCATTTTTTTGGCTACATCTGGGCTGCATTTTTGAAGATGCAACATGTCAATTCTTTTTGCGTTTCTGCTAGTGTTTTTGAGTCCTTCCAGTCAATAGATTTGACTTAAAAAATGTATTGGGCAAAATGTGGTAAAAACGCATCAAAAATGCATACTTAATGTTTTTTGCCATAGGTGTGTTTTTTGGGGCTTAAGGCTCTGTGCCCACGTAGTGTATTTTCATGCAGTTACGCAGCAATCTGCACTGCAGCGTAACTGCATGCGTTCTGCGTCCCCAGCATAATCTATGAAGATTGTGCCTAATCCATGCCCACGTGGCGTATTAGAACGCAGCGATTTGCATGCTGCCGAAGCGCTGCGTTCTAAAAAGCAGCATGTCACTTCTTTCATGCGCTTTGGATGCAGCCCCCGCTCTATGGGAGAGGCTGCATCCAGAGCGCATAAAATCGGCTTTTCAGTACGCACTGTTTCTGCAACGATTTGAAGCGCACGTGTGCTGTTCAAATCACTGCAGAAATTTCTGCAGGGACAGAACGCAACGTGGGCACATAGCCTAAAACTCTGCATCTTTATGGTTAAGAAAAGTGGTACTGTGTACACAGAGCCTTAGGTGATTTACAGGTTAATGCTGCTATGGTTGTAGCTATATCCAGCCTTTTAACACATCCACTTAACCAACTGTGCTGTTAAGATGATGATAGAGAGCATACAGTGAGAGAATATGCTGCCCTCTGCTTCCTAGGCTGTTTCAGCATATGAAGAGATCCTGAAAAGTGATGGCTGATCGTTCTTTACTTTTAACATATGACCTGGTCTGAGGGTTGATTAATTATTTGCACTTCTGGAACAAATTATCCAAAACAGCCCTGGTAAAAACTGAAAAAACTACATCATGGCAAATCAATATTTTTATAGCCATCAGTTTTAGATTAGCATCTATTGTACTCAGTTACGACATGAAAGTTGCCTGCAGTCAATACATTAACATGGTTTAAAAAATCCCTCTGTTTTGTACAGAGTTGTGACTGAGCGCCCATACAAATCTATCAGGCCTTGCAGTTCTGTATCCCCACGTCTGCTATTTTATACAAGGGGCACCGCTCCTACGTAGGCAAGTATAACGCCGCATACCACACCACATGCAAGTCACAATATCAGCCACGTGCTCCAGCCTTTAGGTCACACAGTCTGGTAACGTTTACCCAGAAACACAGCAAAAAGATAAAAATACATAAACAGTCCTGTGTTCCTGAAAATAATCCTTCAGCGAGCTCAACTAATCTCTTATGAAGTCTTGTTCATGCTAGAAAACCAATAAATCAAGGCCAAGGAAGAAATCCTAAAAATATTCCGTATATGAATGGTAGGCGTGGGTCCCCGCATCTCGCCAGATGATGAGACCACCAGCAGCAGCTGACCCCATAGAGGTGAATGGAGACATATGGGAACATGCAAAAAAACAAACCAAAAAAAAACAATTGTTTTCTTCAAAAACCGTAGCAATTAAATTACCCTGGAATTATTTCCTCTACCAGGTAAGACCCTCAATGATCAGCCCCAATGTTTCTACACTGTGTGCAGAATTATTAGGCGAATGAGTATTTTGATCACATGATACTTTTTATACATGTTGTCCTACCCCAAGCTGTATAGGCTTGAGAGCCAACTACCAATTAAGTAAATCAGGTGATGTGCATCTCTGTAATGAGGAGGGGTGCGGTGTAACGACATCAACACCCAATATAAGGTGTGCTTAATTATTAGGAAACTTCCTTTCCTTTGACAAAATGGGTCAGAAGAGAGATTTCACGGGCTCTGAAAAGTCCAAAATTGTGAGATGTCTTGCAGAGGGATGCAGCAGTCTTGAAATTGCCAAACTTTTGAAGCGTGATCACCGAACAATCAAGCGTTTCATGGCAAAAAGCCAACAGGGTCACAAAAAGCGTGTTGGGCAAAAAAGGCGTAAAGGAACTGCCCATGAATTGAGGAAAATCAAGCGTGACGCTGCCAAGATGCCATTTGCCTCCAGTTTGGCCATATTTCAGAGCTGCAACATTACTGGAGTATCAAAAAGCACAAGGTGTGCCATACTCAGAGACATGGCCAAGGTAAGTAAGGATGAAAACCACCACCTTTGAACAAGAAACATAAGATAAAATGTCAAGACTGGGCCAAGAAATATCTCAAGATTGATTTTTCACAGGTTTTATGAACTGATGACATGAGAGTGACTCGTGATGGGCCAGATGGATGGGCCAGAGGCTGGATCAGTAAAGGGCAGAGAGCTCCACTCCGACTCAGACGCCAGCAAGGTGGAGGTGGGGTACTGGTATGGGCTGGATTCATCAAAGATCAACTTGTGGGACCTTTTCGGGTTGAGGATGGAGTGAAGCTCAGCTCCCAGACCTACTGCTAGTTTCTGGAAGACAACTTCTTCAAGCAGTGGTACAGGACGAAGTCGGTATCGTTCAAGGAAAACATGATTTTCATGCAGGACAATGCTCCATCACATGCATCCAATTACTCCACAGCGTGGCTGGCCAGTAAAGGTCTAAAAGATGAAAAGAAGGGAATTTTGTTTACTTACCGTAAATTCCTTTTCTTCTAGCTCCAATTGGGAGACCCAGACAATTGGGTGTATAGCTATGCCTCCGGAGGCCACACAAAGTATTACACTAAAAGTGTAAAGCCCCTCCCCTTCAGCCTATACACCCCCCGTACTGCTACGGGCTCATCAGTTTTGGTGCAAAAGCCAGAAGGAGGAAAAAATTATAAACTGGTTTAAAGTAAATTCAATCCGAAGGAATATCTGAGAACTGAAACCATTTAACATGAACAACATGTGTATACAAAAAACAGGGGCGGGTGCTGGGTCTCCCAATTGGAGCTAGAAGAAAAGGAATTTACGGTAAGTAAACAAAATTCCCTTCTTTGTCGCTCCTAATTGGGAGACCCAGACAATTGGGACGTCCAAAAGCAGTCCCTGGGTGGGTAAATAATACCTCATAATAGAGCCGTAACGGCTCCGTCCTACAGGTGGGCAACTGCTGCCTGAAGGACTCGCCTACCTAGGCTGGCATCTGCCGAAGCATAGGTATGCATCTGATAGTGTTTCGTGAAAGTGTGCAGGCTCGACCAGGTAGTTGCCTGACACATCTGCTGAGCCGTAGCCTGGTGTCGCAAGGCCCAGGACGCTCCCACGGCCCTGGTAGAATGGGCCTTCAGTCCTGAGGGAACCGGAAGCCCCGAGGAACGGTAAGCTTCGAGAATTGGTTCCTTGATCCACCGAGCCAGGGTTGATTTGGAAGCTTGTGTCCCTTTACGCTGGCCAGCGACAAGGACAAAGAGAGCATCGGAGCGGCGCAGAGGCGCCGTACGAGAAATGTAGAGTCTGAGTGCTCTCACCAGATCTAACAAGTGCAAATCCTTTTCACATTGGTGAACTGGATGAGGACAAAACGAGGGTAAGGAGATGTCCTGATTGAGATGAAAAGTGGGCAAGGCAAATGGCCAGGGAGAAAACGCCTGAGCAGAGCACCACGACAGGAATATTTTCCACGTCCTGTGGTAGATCTTGGCGGACGTTGGTTTCCTAGCCTGTCTCATAGTGGCAATGACCTCTTGAGATAATCCTGAAGACGCTAGGATCCAGGACTCAATGGCCACACAGTCAGGTTGAGGGCCGCAGAATTCAGATGGAAAAACGGCCCTTGAGACAGCAAATCTGGTCGGTCTGGCCGTGCCCACGGTTGGCCGACCGTGAGATGCCACAGATCCGGGTACCACGACCTCCTCGGCCAGTCTGGAGCGACGAGGATGGCGCGGCGGCAGTCGGCCCTTATCTTGCGTAACACTCTGGGCAACAGAGCCAGAGGAAGAAACACATAAGGAAGCTGAAACTGCGACCAATCCTGAACTAAGGCGTCTGCCGCCAGAGCTCTGTGATCTTGAGATCGAGCCATGAATGTTGGGACCTTGTTGTTGTGCCGTGACGCCATTAGGTCGACGTCCGGCATCCCCCAGCGGCAACAGATCTCCTGAAACACGTCCGGGTGAAGGGACCATTCCCCTGCGTCCATGCCCTGGCGACTGAGAAAGTCTGCTTCCCAGTTTTCTACGCCCGGGATGAGAACTGCGGATATGGTGGATGCTGTGGCTTCCACCCACAGCAGAATCCTCCGGACTTCCTGGAAGGCTTGCCGACTGCGTGTCCCACCTTGGTGGTTGATGTAAGCCACCGCTGTGGAGTTGTCCGACTGAATTCGGATCTGCTTGCCTTCCAGCCACTGCTGGAACGCTTTTAGGGCAAGATACACTGCCCTGATCTCCAGAACATTGATCTGAAGTGAGGACTCTTGCTGAGTCCACGTACCCTGAGCCCTGTGGTGGAGAAAAACTGCTCCCCACCCTGACAGGCTCGCGTCCGTCGTGACCACCGCCCAGGATGGGGGTAGGAAGGATTTCCCTTTCGATAATGAGGTGGGAAGAAGCCACCACCGAAGGGAAGCTTTGGTTGCTTGAGAGAGGGAGACGTTCCTGTCTAGGGACGTCGGCCTCCTGTCCCACTTGCGTAGGATGTCCCATTGAAGAGGACGCAGGTGAAACTGCGCGAAAGGGACTGCTTCCATTGCTGCCACCATCTTCCCCAGGAAGTGCATGAGGTGCGTCAAGGGGTGTGACCGACCTTGAAGGAGAGATTGTACCCCTGTGTGTAGTGAACGCTGTTTGTCCAGCGGAAGCTTCACTATCGCTGGAAGAGTATGAAACTCCATGCCAAGATATGTCAGTGATTGGACCGGTGTCAGATTTGACTTTGGAAAATTGATGATCCACCCGAAACTCTGGAGAATCTCCAGAGTAACGTTGAGGCTGTGTTGGCATGCCTCTTGAGAGGGTGCCTTGACCAGCAGATCGTCTAAGTAAGGTATCACTGAGTGACCCTGAGAGTGGAGGACCGCAACTACTGTAGCCATGACCTTGGTGACAACCCTTGGGGCTGTCGCCAGGCCGAACGGCAGTGCCGCGAACTGAAGGTGTTCGTCTCCTATGGCGAAGCGCAAGAAGCGCTGATGCTCTGGAGCAATTGGTACGTGGAGATAAGCATCCTTGATATCGATCGATGCTAGGAAATCTCCTTGGGACATTGAGGCGATGACTGAGTGGAGGGATTCCATCCGGAACCGCCTGGTCCTTACGTGTTTGTTGAGCAGTTTTAGGTCCAAAACAGGACAGAAGGACCCGTCCTTCTTTGGAACCACAAACAGGTTGGAGTAGAAACCGTGACCCTGTTGCTGAAGAGGAACCGGGACCACCACTCCTTCTGCCTTCAGAATGCCCACCGCCTGCAGAAGAGCCTCGGCTCGCTCGGGAGGCGGAGATGTTCTGAAGAATCGAGTCGGAGGACGAGAGCTGAACTCTATCCTGTAACCGTGAGACAAAATGTCTCTAACCCAACGGTCTTGTACGTGTGGCAGCCAGGTGTCGCAAAAGCGGGAGAGCCTGCCACCGACCGAGGATGCGGTGTGAGGAGGCCGTAAGTCATGAGGAAGCCGCCTTTGTAGCGGCACCTCCGGCGGTCTTTTTAGGGCGTGATTTAGACCGCCATGCGTCGGCGTTCCTCTGATCCTTCTGAGGCCTTTTGGACGAGGAGAATTGTGACCTGCCCGCACCCCGAAAGGACCGAAACCTCGACTGTCCCCTCCTCTGTTGGGGTGTTTTTGGTTTGGCTTGGGGTAAGGATGTTTCCTTTCCCTTGGATTGTTTGATGATTTCATCCAATCTCTCACCAAACAAACGGTCGCCAGAAAATGGCAATCCAGTTAAGCACTTTTTGGAAGCCGAATCTGCCTTCCATTCCCGCAGCCACAAGGCCCTGCGTATTACCACCGAATTGGCGGCTGCAACCGCCGTACGGGTCGCAGAGTCCAGGACAGCATTAATAGCGTAGGACGCAAATGCCGACGTTTGAGAGGTTATGGACGCCACCTGCGGCGCAGACGTACGTGAGTGCGTCAATTTGCGCCTGACCAGCTGAGATAGCTTGGAGTGCCCATACGGCTGCGAATGCTGGAGCAAAAGACGCGCCGATAGCTTCATAGATGGATTTCAACCAGAGCTCCATCTGTCTGTCAGTGGCATCCTTGAGTGAAGCTCCATCTTCCACTGCAACTATGGATCTAGCCGCCAGTCTGGAGACTGGAGGATCCACCTTGGGACACTGAGTCCAGCCCTTGACCACGTCAGGGGGAAAAGGGTAACGTGTATCCTTAAGGCGCTTGGAAAAACGCTTATCTGGATAAGCTCGGTGTTTCTGGACTGCCTCTCTGAAGTCAGAGTGGTCCAGAAACATACTCTTTGTACGCTTGGGAAACCTGAAACGGAATTTCTCCTGCTGAGAAGCTGACTCCTCCACTGGAGGAGCTGAGGGAGAAATATTCAACATTTCATTGATGGACGCAATAAGATCATTCACTATGGCGTCCCCATCAGGAGTATCAAGGTTGAGAGCGGCTTCAGGATCAGAATCCTGATCAGCTACCTCCGCTTCATCATACAGAGAGTCCTCTCGCTGAGACCCTGAACATTGTGATGATGTCGAGGGAATTTCATAGCGAGCTCGCTTAGTCGGTCTGGGGCTGCGGTCCGTGTCAGAGACCTCACCCTGGGATCCATGAGACACCCCGGGAAGACATTGCTGTTCCAACTGAGGAGAACCAGGGGACAATGATAACAGTGCCCCTGGCTTGAGATGCCGGCCTGGACTGCAAGGCTTCTAATATCTTAGCCATAGTCTCAGAAAGTCTTTCAGTAAAAACTGCAAACTCCGTCCCTGTCACCTGGACCGTCCTGGGGAGAGGAGGGAGCCGTGGGCGTGACCCAGAAAAGTGCGGGAACTGGTGCCCCACTGTGCAGAGTGAGGGGGGTGGAGTATGCAAAGCATGCTCCAGCCCTCAGTGCTGCCTACCTGTACAGCGTCCCGCCCTTCCCCTGACTGGCAGGGCTGGGGGCGGGAAAAGAATGAGACTAGGCCGCAGAAGCCGGGGACTATAGTTATAAGCGCGGCCGCCGTATAAGCGCGGTCGGCGCGGAAGTCCCCGGCGCACTAACAGTCCCAGCCGCGCCGCAGGCATAACCATGGCAGCGGCGGTCAGCGCGGCAGTCCCCTTACACAAATACACTCAGCGACGCTGAGTGTATAGTGGCACACATGCAGCCAGCGCTGCTGTCCCCGGTGCACTAGCACACCCAGCAATGCTGGAGTGTTGCTGTGCGCAGTCCCCACGGGGACACAGAGTACCTCCAAGTAGCAGGGCCATGTCCCTGAACGATACTCGGCTCCTATCCAGCAGGGTCCTCAGGAGCTGTGGATGGAGCACGGTCTCCTGTGCCTGGAGACCGATGGGATCCCACTTCACCCAGAGCCCTAATTGAGGGATGGGGAAGGAAAGCAGCATGTGGGCTCCAGCCTGCGTACCCGCAATGGATACCTCAACCTTAACAACACCGCCGACAAAAGTGGGGTGAGAAGGGAGCATGCTGGGGGCCCTGTTATGGGCCCTCTTTTCTTCCATCCGACATAGTCAGCAGCTGCTGCTGACTAAGCTGTGGAGCTATGCGTGGATGTCTGACCTCCTTCGCACAAAGCATAAAAACTGATGAGCCCGTAGCAGTACGGGGGGTGTATAGGCTGAAGGGGAGGGGCTTTACACTTTTAGTGTAATACTTTGTGTGGCCTCCGGAGGCATAGCTATACACCCAATTGTCTGGGTCTCCCAATTAGGAGCGACAAAGAAATAATGACATGGCCCCCTTATTCACCTGATCTGAACCCCATAGAGAACCTGTGGTCCCTCATAAAATGTGAGATCTCCAGGGAGGGAAAACCTCTTGGAGCAGTGTCTGGGAGGCTGTGGTGGCTGCTGCACGCAATGTTGAGCGTAAACAGATCAAGAAACTGATAGAATCTATTGATGGTAGGCTGCTGAGTGTCATCATAAAGAAAGGTGGCTATATTGGTCACTCATTTTTTGGGGGTTTTGTTATTACATGTCAGAGATGTTTACTTCTAAATGTTGTGCAGTTATATTGGTTTACCTGGTGAAAATAAACAAGTGAGATGGGAATATATTTGGTTTTTATTAAGTTGCCTAATAATTCTGCACAGTAATAGTTACCTGCACAAACAGATATCCTCCTAAGATAGCCAAATCTAAAAAAAAAAAATAAAAAAATAAAAAAATAAAAACACTCCAACTTCCAAAATTAATTAAGCTTTGATATTTATGAGTCTTTTGGGTTGATTGAGAACATAGTTGTTGATCAATAATAAAAATCCTCTAAAATACAACCTGCCTAATAATTCTGCACACTGTGTAATAGAGCACTCTGATAATCTATATAACGTTCGGACCATACAGAGGGTTAGACAACGAGTACGAGTTGTTTGTGAACCTTGTGAGATGTGGCGTCTTTGTACAAGACACTTGCTCTTACAAGTATGTGTCCTGTTTCTAAACTTAGATGCATCTTGCTGGACAGGTACAACCAGATTGTTTTCCTTCTCACTTTGAATTCCAGAGAGAATAACAACTGAGGATTATTGCATATTTATATATCCTGCCATTTAACATCCATTAGTCAAACTTTGCATTGGATCATTGGATTCTACTTTGTTTACCTCTTAAAAAAATAATACAAAAAATATAAAAAGGTAGAATGAATGTATCCCACACACTCAGACTTGTAGTACACTTGTACCATTTCTGCATCATCTTTCCTTCGAACTCAGATGTGCGGTTCCCATTACTCCAAACAGTGATTTATAAATAAAATTGACAACTGGGTGTTACCACTTGGGGCGTGTCCCCTTCACAGTCTGACACTGACCAATCAGTGTTGACCGTGGGATTAGTGTAAACCATGTTATCTATTTATTCATACATTTCTAGATTAAATAAAGAAGAAAATTACATGCAGAATTCTTAGAAAATGTGTTTGTGTTGTTTTTAAATGGGAAATACAATTCAGTTACTGAAACTGACACATTGAAAACCTGACTAATTCTTAAAGGGGTTGTCCACTACTAGGATAATCCCTTGTCATTCCACTTCCCCAATTAAAATAACAATGATTATACTCCCCTCCGGTGGGGGCGCGGTTCCAGCAGTGCCTGTGCTCATGTTCCTGGGGCTCAATAGAGATTGTGACTAGAGATGAGCTAACCTGAAGTTTGGGTTCGAAAACAAACTACAAAAAAAAAAAAAAAAAAAAACAGTTCAGGTTTGAAGTTTGAGTGCGTTATGAGTGCAAACCACTGAAGCGAGCAGCGCTGTTTGGATATGACTGGTGCTCAGCCCAGTGCGAGCCGCGTGCAGGGCTTGAACACCTCTGGGGATAAAATCAGCGTGATTTGACGTAACACAAAAATTAAAAAAAAAAATTTGAAAAACCCTGCCCACCCCGCTGCATGTGGGTGGAGACATGAACTGCCCCATTACTGACTTCCATTGAGGTTCGGATGAAGTCTGGGTCACAAACCAAACCTTATCTAAGGTTCGACAGTATCCTCCGAAATGAACTTCTAAAGGTTTGCTCATCTCTAGCTGTGACATCACGGGAGCCTCACGTCCAATCAGCATCGGCTTCTCTTTCCCCGCCTTTGGACAAATGAATTAATCAGCAGGAAGTGATGCTGCGGCCACCCCTCACTTCCTGTTGATTACTTCTGCCATTTACAGAACCAGTAAGCTATGAGATTTTAGAATTTTCATGCATACAATTCCTTTTTTTTCCACCCTTCTCTCTTGAAATCTGCAGCATGTCAATTCTTTTAGCATTTTTGCAGCGTTCGTTGACACGAGTAATGAATTTGTGGAGGCAGCTTTTTTTGTACGCAGGACCATTTGCTACACGCCTTACATGAAAATAATTTTTAAGTTAAAGATTAAAAAAAAACAAAAAAACAAAAAAAAACAAAGTAAAACCGTCAGTCGCCCCTTTGAAACAAGGTCCTTTGTTGGAGACTACTCTGACTTGTCTGTGGCAGGAGGTGCCCATTTGGAAATTAGATGAATGGATAACAAAGAGCGCCCATTCATCCTACTCAAGTATGCGACTGTTATGCAAATCCTCTACAATCTGAATGTGAATAGCTGCCAGCTCCAGCCTGGGGAAAAGTCTCCACAACAGGGTATGATTAGGAGTCCTGAAGATCAGTCCCTGAACTATGAAAGGTGTGAAAAAGAAAAGTGTACAATGACCATGTGGCTGGGTCACTGGACACAAGAAATCACTTCAGGAGAATCAAAGCCTGACCTCGGTACATTGCATCCATTGTTTGATACAAAGAGGACACACACGACCAATTCTACTTGCTGCCGGCCCCCAAAGATGCTGCACATCCTCTACACTGACTAGATAAGAAAACACCTTCCTATAATAATATATATATATTACATTATTATATATATTACATATTATATTACATACATACATACATACATACAATACTCGCCAATGGAAATTTCCTAGTCACATACCTGTAAATATTTGTATGAACCATCACATTCACCTATAAAAACAAGGTGATTATACAGTGATAAGTGGGGGGGGGGGCGACAGAAGTCCCCGCTTGGATAAGTGGGGGGGCGACAGAGGTCCCCGCTTGGATAAGTGGGGGGGGCGACAGAGGCCCCCGCTTGGATAAGTGGGGGGGGCGACAGAGGCCCCCGCTTGGATAAGTGGGGGGGCGACAGAGGCCCCCGCTTGGATAAGTGGGGGGGCGACAGAGGCCCCCGCTTGGATAAGTGGGGGGCGACAGAGGTCCCCGCTTGGATAAGTGGGGGCGCTTACTGCACAACGAGTTGAACCTACAACACTTTTATAGATATGGCAACTAGTTACATAGGTTGAAAATAGACCTAGGTCTATCTAGTTCAACCTTCCTCTACCAATTATATATTTTGTTACTAAATCATTTATAATAGCAAGATAGTATTGAGCGATTACTAAATATTTGTGTTACTTGCATTAGGTTCGTTCTTCGTGACAAATACTGGAATAGCACTAGGTATTCTATACGAATAACCCGAACACTAATATTTAGCATTCGCTCATCACTAATGGTAACCACTTGCGGTTTGGCAATATATGATGTGAATCCTGCAACATAATTCACTAGTAGCAGACAGTCAAATTCTTGTCTTTGAAAAATAAGTTCTAAAGCAGCTGAGAATGTAATATGTAATATTTAGTATAATCTCCCCACTATTGTAAATTAGAAAAAATATATAAGACTGACCTCTTGCTATTCTTGTGTGGTGATAGTCACAATTTTGAGAAGAACATAAATAACTATTATTTTGGTAATGCTCACCTATATTGTAGGATGTAATGTGGGCCCATTAGTGCTTTACTTGCTCCAAAATTGCAGTGTGCTAAAAATATGAGCAGCACCATGGCTTTCTGTAGTACAGGTAATAACAGAAAAAAAAATAAGATACAAATCTATATACAGTATATGTGTGTGTATGGAAAAGATAATCGTATCAAAAATGGAAAAAAAAAAAACACAACAGTAAAAATAATACAAGTATTGTCTGTTACCTTGACAACATCAAAATATTTGAGTCATTGCCTAGCAACTAGATCAGCAGGAAGCGAAGAGACAACGAGGGTGCACTTTACTCTTACTGGACGGACGTCATTGCCCAGGATTCTGCAGAAGTGGTGCTAGGGGGCGTAGTGAGGACACCTGCAGCATTTTATCCTCCCTAAAAACGGTGACCATGTGACGTTTGGAAATTACAAAAATAAACAAATAATGAATGCTGTGTTGCCGGTTTCTAGATATCAATATTTTTGGCAGTTGATTTTTAACCTCAAATGAAAAAGAAAAAAAAAAAAAACCCCAATCAGCTATTTCCCGTTACATTTATGGATCATGTTAACCCTAGAACGCACACCTGGGGCCTCGCAGGCCCGCTAGGCTACTTGTTTTCTATGGTTGATTTTTATGGTAGTTCTAGGGTTAAATACTAAATGGACAAGGTGTGCAAAATGCAGATAGACCATGCATTACACGACTCTGCTTCATCAGCACTCTCGTCTCTGTGTCATCTTATGAAAGATGGAAAAAATGGAGGTGGACTGCACAGGGACAAAAAGCTTCAGCGGCTCGCGCTCCCTGCCCAAAGCATGTATATAGCATATGGCAGACGGGAAATCCACTGTATGCAAGACCGAAAACATTTACAGGAACAGGACATCATAACTACTGATTTATACCTCCTCCACACACCAAAGGATCAGAAGAGAAACAAAACAAAAAAAAATAAACCACAACATTATAACAAGATGCATACGAGACTGGGATCAGGACCCCAAGGAGAACCCTCCTGCCACATATGTTCAGCCTGTCCATGGGCCATCATTAGCCAGGCAGATGTCAAAAGATTACCTTGTTGGTATGTTTGTGCCTTACATTATTAAAAAGTGCAGCCAGCTGATTGGGTGGGGGGAGAATGGACGAGTGACAACTCCCAACAAGTAGCCGACTTATTCTGGTAAAGTCATCATCTGCAGGAGTCAAACTGACATCCAAATAAATCATGGATGAACCAGGTCTCCAGTCCGGTCCGGTCCATAGATTGGTGGGGGATCCCATGATGTCCATATGCATTAATACTGCAAAAAAATACAACCCCTTCAAGTCCTTACTGCACCTTCATGCAGCGTGATCTGCCTTTTATACATGTGATCACAAATCAGCAAATCATTTGTTTAAAAAAAAATGATGTTTATACTCGGGAGATTATTTACAGTTAGAGCAGTCAGAAGGCAAGAGGTAGTAATGGCAGATACTGGATCAGCAATCAGTAAAGGGCCTACAGCTTTTTCACAACAAATGGTGTTGTGGGTTATAAATAATCTAGCAACAGAAAAGGTACAACTGGTGAAGAAAGGGAGAACATGATGGAACCATATATTTTATATATTTTTTAACCTATTAAATAGAGAGGGATAGGGGGGAAAAATAATTTTTTTTGATACCAGCCAAAGAGTGTTTTTTTTTTTAATCAAACTTGCTCTGCTCTCCACTGCCTATTAAGTTTTAACATCTGTTACTAGAGATGGATTAAAGATATTATGATGGAGTGGAGGCTGGTCATAAAGGAAGTTCCTGCACCTATAGTGCTGGCAGAATGTTGATGAACTGCGACTGAATAAGTGAGGAGGAAAAGTTACCAAGCATGAGAATCAAGGTAGTCTCAGGACTGGGCAAGTTCACAGAAAGCAGATTTTATCTTGTAAGGCACAAAGGGAGCAAGAGCATGCTTTCTACTGGATGTGTGTGAAACGAAAGATGTACTTGAAAGAAAAAGGGGAAAGATCTTTTTGTCAAAGGTCCAAAACATTATTTGTGATAGTGGTGGAAAGGTTTTCTTTATTAATTGGAATGATGCTCACACCAGACTATGTGTTTAACGGGGCAAACATATTGAAAGGTTTTCTAAGCAGTGGACAACCCCTTTTAGAGAAAAATGATCATAAAATGGAACTAACTTTTTATTTTCATCATGGGAAGTCCAATAATAATAATAATAATAATAATAATAATAATAATAGTAAATATAATTGGTTTTTACATTTAACTCCTCCCAAATAAATTATATGGAACAAGTCCTGAAAGTCATGAGAATGTCAGACACAAGTACTGCGGCTATTTGGGGAGGAGGGAACATTATTCTGGCGGTTTTCCACTTCATTCCATTGTGCTCTGTTATTATGGGAATGACATGTAACCATTAGAAACTGCTGCTACTTACAAGCTGCTTCCAGGAATAATTTATTGGATCATATTATTGTGTGAACGTTCCAGTGTCACAATGTTATTCTTTCTGTTGCTAAAACACCAGTGTTAATAAAGCAATAAAAAAAAAAAAAAAAACAACAACCTCACAAAGTTTCAATGTAATGCTCATGTCAGCGATTTCTTCTTTCTGACGAAGGGAGACAAAATATGTACAAAGCCTGACGGATGACTGCTCACTTTATGAAGATGTCCTAAGGCGCAATGTCCAGACAAGGTCATTATCCACTCAGTGAGCACATGTACAACGCTCCTCTCTAGGAGCCCAGGTCGCTCCGGCATAAGGGACACTCACCACTCCATAGTGAGACGACAATTAACATAAGGCAAGAAAAATCGTGACAGGCACCGGGTGCTTGGAGATAAATGGGGATGATCAAGTTGGTGAAGATGAGGCAGCTACTAGAATTTGATGAGGCAATTTATGAAAAACTTTAAAGGGATCCTGTCGCTGCTTTTTCGGCCTATAAACTTCGGCAACCACCAGTGGGCTCTTATATACAGCATTCTAACATGCTGTATATAAGAGCCCAGGCCGCTGTGTAAAATGTAAAAATACTTTATAATACTCACCTAAACCGGTCACTGCAGTGGATGTGGCTCAGATGGGCGTCTTCATCCTCCGGTGCCTGCGCCGCCTCTTTCGGCCATCTTTGTCGCCGTCTCTGTCATCCCCTTCTGAAGCCGCGGTGCTGCCCTGAGCAGGGCAGATCAAAGTATTGTAGTGCGCATGCGCAGGATCGGAGAGTGTATATGACGTAGGACGCATCATGCACACAGGCTTCAGAAGGAGGACGAAGATGGCCGAAAGAGGCGGCGCCGGCACCGGAGGACGAAGAAACCCATCTGAGTCACATCCAATGCAGCAACCGGTTTAGGTGAGTATTATAAAATAGTTTTTTATGTTGTACACAGCGGCCTGGGCTCTTGTATACAGCATGTTAGAATGGTGGTTGCCGCAACTTATAGGCCGAAAAACCGGTGACAGGTTCCCTTTAAATTGGGACTGAAAAAACATTCTATTAAATGCCTTCAGGGCTAAGTTTACAAATGCAAGTGTATTTGTAAAATTGGTTAAAAAATAAAAAAAAAATCATCATGATTGCAATCTCTAAACCCGGACTGAAAGTTTTTGTCAATGCTTTTAGGCCTTGTGCACACGCTGTGGTTTTTGAAGCATTCTTTTATGCATTTTTTCAAAATCTGCATGCCTCTCCTGAAACCAAAGTTTATGAGATTTCTGAAGTGCTGTGCCAACATTGCATTTTTTCTTTGCAGATTTGGAGCAGAAAAAAAAAATCTGCAGCTGGTTAATTATTGGTCAGGATCTGCAGCGTTATTTTTGTTTGTTTTTTTCACCGATTGACTAATCTTGTGATGAAAAAACGATTGAAAGTCGCAAGTGTGTTTACACAGTGAGTTTTCTGTGCAGTTTTGCAGTTTTAACACAAAGAGCACATGCCTTAAACAGCAAGTGATGTCATCAGTAATAGAACAATGGAAAATTAAACAGAAGAATGGTTGAAACAGGAAATTACATCAAGTTTTTTTGTTTTTGTTTTTTTTTTTACTTTTTTATTAACCTAGGCTTTTTGACAGTCTTCCATGATGCATGCAAAAAAATAAGAAAAAAAAACATGCACCTTCCTAAAAACGCAAGAGATGTTTGGTATGTTTTTCTGTCACAAGGTGTAGATTTGGTGCAGAAATTTTCTGCATCAAATCTACAGCATGTGCACATAGTTAACTCACAGGGAAAAAAAAAAAACTACCCTCTAAGGCCCTGTGCGTACTATAAAATGGAATTTTCTTAAGAAAATTCCGCAGGCTATGAAAGATTTCCGAAAGCGCGGAAAAAAAACGCAACGAAATCCGCATGCGTTTTGGTGCGTTTGTTCCGCGGGTTGGTACATGTGTTTTAATGCATTTAATGCAATAAAGCACATTTAGAGAAAAAAAAAAAGTCATTTCCTTCTGATATAGATAAATAGATAAAGGATAGATAGAAGGATAGATAGAAGGATAGATAGAAGGATAGATAATCAATAGATTGATCTGTCCTCTATCAATCAATAGAGTCCCTGTGAGGACACTGCACAGTTCTCACGAGCGGTAGTGTGTTCACATTACCGACCATGAGATATGACCTGTGGTTACCTCTGCAGGCTCGTTACGAGGCTGCATTCTGTACAGTGTGTCAGACACGGCTGGATGCAAGCGTCGTGGGACCTCGGTGAATTACGTCGGAGCTGTGTGTTGGGAGGGGTTAATAAAGGGGTGAAAGAGGGGGCTTTTTTTTTTTTTTAAATAAAAGGATTTTCCCGTGTGTGTGTGTTTACTCACTTTACTGACAGGTTAATCATGAAAGCTGTCTCATAGACGCTGCCATGATTAAGCCTGGACTTAAATGGCAGCGATCCGCTGCCATTTAACTCCTTATTACCTGGATTGCCACCGCATCACGACAATCTGGAAGAGCTGGGGACACTCCGGGACTGTCGCATAATGGATGGAGGGGCGACTGCAGGCTGATATCCTCGGCTGCGGGAGCGTTAACCCTGGCCCTCGCCCTCCCCAGCCTGAGAATACCAGGGCCGCCGCTGTGTGTTTACCTCGGCTGGATGGTAAAAATACGGCGGAGCCCACGTTTTTTTTTTTATTTTTATATGTACGTTTGATTTCTATGTGTATTCTATATGTCTGTGTGTGAGTGCGATCTGTGTGTTTACTATGTCTGTGTCGGATATGTGTGTGTTTACTCTCTGCACGGCTTCCTCTTCCTGTCATAATGACATCACTTCCTTGCAACACGCAGGCAGTGATGAACGTTGATTCTACTTCTGTCTGGTTTCTTTATCGTGCAGCTTTCACATCTATATGCTAGTACAAAAAGGACCAAAATATGCACGGGCCGTTTCTTAGTCAATAGTGAAATGTTCCTCAATTTGAAGACCTTGCTCAGTGACTTCATTGTTGATTTCATGGCTACAGAAGTTTATTTTTTCCTTTACCAATCCTACTGAACCATGGCAAAGGTTGGAAGCCATATAGTTCATAGATCAGTCATCCGCAGTCTCATGGAGTTAATGTCTCTACTAAAGCCTGACTTAAAGGGGTAAATATTTGTAAATTTAATCATTGCAATGAACAGATTAAAATGTCAATATTATATATTCAAAAAGCAAACCGGATTATAAAAAGATCAATTTCACTACAGTAACAATAAAAAGGGATCTATTAATGGATGCAAAAACGCTTCGGTTCAGCAATTATACAGCACCCTATATCAATAATCCCCATGAACTGCTGCTCATTTTCCGGATCTGCACCTGACGGTCTCATAATTATATTACACATATCCAGAGTTTACACAAGCTCCACGAGTAAATATGTATTATCAAGGACGTTGGACAATATGGGCAGCGGTACAAAGTGCTCAGGATTAGGTTATCAGTGATTAATTACTGCATCTATTCTCTACAAGTGCCGAATGCGAGCGGCAATAAGCAGCGATACTTTATAAGTGGTTTCATAGGTACAATACTACTATAGTTACGCAATAGACTGCGCTTGCTGGATATTGCTCAATCAGCACATTTTTTCCTTGTTAAAGTCTACCAGTCATCTCTCCTGACTGTCTAACATCTGACCATCCTGGAACATCTGCGGAGCATGACGTTGGGTCGTTCATCCTCCTAGAAAAAGTGATATAATTTGATATTGGGGTGTCCCTACGCAGTATATAATGTGAGAAGACAGTTTTTATTTTCTTTTGGGCACTAAATTGATTAGCACTGAGTTTATCCAGTAGCGCACACCCCATTTTAAAGAAATCCAATCATTTTAAAGAAAACTTCTCAATCAAGGACTTTCCATTTGCTGGAGGAGGTACTTTCACTTGTAACTACCCCTATTAACGACAGCTTAGAGCTTTTTATTAAGAGTGACTTTTGCTCAGGCAGAAAAAGGCCATTCCCATACTACAAAGGGGGTGCACACTACATCCGATCTGACTGTTACCCCCAGTGTAAGTCGTTCACACACTGCAAGCGGTTCTCGTTGGGCTGAGCACATTGATGCTCGCATGAGTTGTGTTCATACGCAAAGCTCCTGAACGCCAAACCCGAACTCTGGTTTTTGTTGGGTTTTTTTAACCCCTTCAGCCCCCGGGCACTTTCAGTTTTTGTTTTTTGCTCCCCCTTCTTCTGAGAGCCGTAACTTTTTTTTATTTTTCCATCAATCTTGCAATATAAGGGCTTGTTTTTTGCGGGACGAGTTGTACTTTTAAATGAAACCATAAGTTTTACCATATATAGACACCAAACATGTATAGGTTTACTTGTATCTAAGGGGTTAAAAAAAATTCACAAGCTTGTCCAAAAAAAAGTGGCGCACGTTTTGCGCCATTTTCCAAAACCCGTAGCATTCTCATTTTTCGGGATCTAAGACTCAGTGACAGCTTATTTTTTGCGTCTCGACCTGACGTTTTTAACGGTACCATTTCTGCGCAGATGCTACGTTTTGATCGCCTGTTATTGCATTTTGCGCAAAATTTGCGGCGACCAAAAAACGTAATTTTGGCGTTTGGAATTTTTTTGCCGCTACGCCATTTACTGATCAGATTAATTGATTTTATATTTTGATACATCGGGCATTTCTGAACGCAGCGATACCAAATATGTATATTTTTATTTTTTTAACCCTTTAATTTTCAATGGGGTGAAAGGGGGGTGATTTGAACTTAGGTTTTTTTATTTTTTTAATTTAAAACTTTTTTTTTAACTTTTTTTATTTTACTAGTCCCCCTAGGGGGCTATAGCGATCAGCAATCTGATCGCTCTTATCTATCTGCTGATCACAGCTATACAGCTGTAAACAGCAGATTCAGTCACTTTCTGTTTCACCCTGCTCCGAGTCGGGTGAAAACGAAAGTGAAACTTCGTAGCTGCAGGCGTCATCACAAGACCCTGTGCTACGATGGCAACCACCGAAAGTCACGTGATCATGTCACGTGACGTCCGGTGGGGGGCGGGGTAAGTAACTGTCATGGCGGCGCCCATATACATATCGCTGCCAGATTTTGGCAGCGAAATGTAAGGGGTTAATGGCCGCGGGTGGAAGCGATTCCACACGCGGCTAGCAGGCACACATGTCAGCTGTTGAAAACAGCTGATATGTGCGCAGATCGCCGCCGCCTGCCCACGGCAGGGGGCGGGGATTAACGGCACACGATCCATGACGTACCCAGTGGGTTAAATAAAAGTCTGTTTGGTACAATCACCAAACCTCAAGTTCACTCATCTCTACTGAATATGGTAATGATACTCAGTTCAAACACTGATCATAGTCTCCTCCAATTACTGTGATCTGATTCTCTCGGACACAAGAATGGTATCACAGGTAGGAAGAAGATGGGAAACTTAATTTCTCCATCTTCTCCATTGTCTGTCAAAGTAAATCTGGCTGGATGACATTAGAGAGCTAGTTGATTATTTCCATGCACCCATAGACTCGAATGGCTGCACGTGATGAGATTGGCATAGCCAATCGCATCATACTGAGATTTGTTTCTCATGTTGAATCGGCACTGCCCCAAAGTAGAACAGTGGGCCGACTGCTATCCAATAAAACATTGGATATCACTTGTCTAAGGGGTGCTTCACACACAGCGAGATCGCTACTGAGATTGCTGCTGAGTCACGTTTTCTGTGACCTCATTAGCGATCTCGCTGTGTGTGACACTGAGCAGCGATCTGGCCCCTGCTGTGAGATCACTGCTCGTTACACACAGCCCTGGTTCGTTTTTTTATTGTTGCTCTCCCGCTGATAAGCACACATCGCTGTGTGTGACAGCGAGAGAGCAACAATCCTGAATGTGAAGGGAGCAGGAGTCTGCGTCTGACAGCCTGCGGTAAGCTGTAACTAAGGTAAACATCGGGTAACCAAGGTGGTTACCCGATATTTACCTTCGTTACCAGCCTCCGCAGCTCTCACGCTGCCGGCTCCTGCTCCCTGCACACACAGCTAAGCGGTGTGCGCGGGTAACTAATGTAAACATCGGGTAACCATACCCGATGTGTACCTTAGTTACCAGTGTCCGCAGCTTCCAGACGCCGGCTCCGTGCAAGCGCAGCGTCGCTTGCACGTCGCTGCTGGCTGGGGGCTGGTCACTGGTCGCTGGTGAGATCTGCCTGTTTGACAGCTCACCAGCGACCATGTAGCGATGCAGCAGCGATCCTGACCAGGTCAGATCGCTGGTCGGATCGCTGCTGCATCGCTAAAGTGTGAAGGCACCCTAAGTTCAGCTCAGTCCAGCCCCTCCGTTGACACTGGTGTCCTTGTCTTATTTTTGTTTAAAATTTTACTGGCACGTGCGCACCCTGACATACCGGCAGGCCTCAGGAGAATGGCGTTAGTGGAAGCGCATGCGCAGATAAGAGACCTCACTATGCACATGTGCCGCCACTTTCCTGAAGCCCACTGGGAGGTGAGTGTGCGCATGCGCTGATACCGGTGCCAATTTGCAGAGGCCTGCCAGGAGGTCAGAGTATACAGGTGCCCAGCAAAATTTAAAACAATAAGATAAGGGCATCAGGAAGGCCCGGACAGAGCAAAAAACAAAAAAAACAAAAAAAAAAAAACCTCTACCCACAGTACCACCCCAATACACAAGAGCTTAGAAAGTCTAACCTTCCAGGGTAAATTAAAGGGAACCGATCACCAGGATTTTCGTATATAACCTAAAGCCAGTGCTATACTGGCACTATCAGGGTTTTTTTCCACGTGCATACCGCTTACGATGTGATCGTATCACAGCCTCGGAGAGGGAGGGAGCACTTTCTCCTCATCTGTTCCGCTGCCCGTCTGTGTATTTCGCACTGTAGGCTCTCTGCGCCGAATAATTTCATGTTGGACCTAACGGCGAGCTGTGGTGACTAAGGAAAAGGACGAAATGGATGGGATCGATCTCTCTATTATGTGATCACTCAAGCTGCTGCTGATTTTATAAACTTTACTTTCTTCGATTTCAAAACCTATACAGCTGAGATATATATATATATATATATATATATATATATATATATATATATATATATATATATATATATATATATATGCAACATGGTAGGTGACACATTTGCACAAGCATCTGTGATACGTCGTCGTTTTTCCTGCAATGTTGGTGGAGGGGTCACATACACTTGCTGTTTGATGTGTACTCACAGAAAAGTCCAATGGGGTCAAGTCAGGTGAGCGTGGAGGCCACAATGACTTGTAGGAAGGTCTCCATGAGGTATCGCTTCATGTCCACAGCCTTGTGAGTTTTAAACGTTTTAATCATGGCATTTTTGTATGCAAGGTGTCGATTCGTATTGAATTGATGATGCCCTACAACTTTGTAATTCACTTTTTTTCTCTATCTCGTTCCGTTTTTGAGATAAAAATGCTAACTCCGTTGTTTTCTACCAGGTGGTGCTATAGGTGGTTTCATTGCATAGAACATGGCTACTTTACTATACCTAGACACCACTTCTATGCCTATAGCTGCTGCCGTTCTTAAGTTAATGGCAGTGGACAGGATATGGGTGGACACACTGTATAGCATCACCTTATCAATAGGTGACCCCTTCCTAGCCTAAAAAAGGTTTTTGAGTTGTATCCTCATGCACAGCAGCACACTTGGTCACCAGGCTGTGCAAGGAACTGCAGCCTGCCTTGTTCACTGGAATAGAGGTTTCTTTATAGTTGGATATCTGCGGCACTTGCTGGGAAGGATAAAACAATCAAGGGGGGGATGCAGTAAACCCTTGATATGGCTCACAGTCAGGATTGCAAAGTAATAGAGGTCATAGCGCCACAAATCAAAAAGTGACGGCAAATTGTAGCAACATCCCATCATTTTATAAGATGGGAGTGGCCTTTTAATTAATATTGCTCAATCGGAAAGAGCAGGCATGTACAAAACTAAAACCTGACTATATAAGCCAATAGAAACCATTTTTCTAATAACAACGGCAGAAGATATCGGACAGCTGAGTAAAGCGTCACATTTGCTCAAACAGGAAGCTTCAACCACAAGGGACGAGCACAATTAGGAAGAAGAACACATAGGAATGTCGAAATAGGCAAGCGAGCGGATGAGCACCAGTGGGTGGAGTAGTCCCTGCCGAGACCAGTGCCAGCTACTGCTGGCTCAGCTTTCTCCTCACCACGTGTCTGTCACAACCCACAGCAAAATGAGTCCTCACAACCAGCAATCTCTCCTGCTACAGAGAACAGCTGGAAATGGCCTTAATGCAAGAATCAAGAGCAACCCCAGCCAGGAGGCTTCACAAAAGGCATAAGGAGCTTGCGGGACACAATGACGACCTTCCATACAGTTTATAGATGGAAAGACTATAAAACCAACAGAGTCCAAGGGCTGCGGAGGACAAAGAGCATGCAGCGAGCAAAACTAAACACCTCGTGCCATTTACACACAGGCGGCAGTTCATTAAATCAGTTGGCAGCGTCGTTGTGACTGAAGACAATAGACGATAATCATTCACACCGGCCGAACATCTGCAGACGGGGGCTGGAAAGACGCTTCAACCTGCCGAAACCCAACGGAAAATTAGGATATGCCAGATTATATCTACTTTATTTTTAATATAAAAAATATATACAATATATCTAATATGTGAATTTTTTCTTACATAATTTTTTTGCTTTATTCCAGTCTTTAAACGAAAAATAAATCGAAGTAAAAAAATGTAAAAAAAAAAAAAAAAATCCAAGGCATACAATTATTAGCCAGCAAGGAGAAAAACACAAAAAATATTTTTACTAGCCCCAGGGACAATTGACACTTCACCTATAATGGAAGGTTGTAATAATACAAACCCCTAAGTATATACACAAGTCCTACAATCTATAACTGGCGGTACAGCTTTAAAAACAAAAAAAAGAAAAAAACGTCATTATAGCGGTTTTGGGCCTTGTAACCTCATAAGAAGGGACCTTCGCCTCACAAAATCTGACCTATGTTGACCTCCATATACCCAGGTGAACAGGGCCCTCCATGTGGCGAGGGGCCCCCTCCACATGGAGCGAAGGCGCTCCATGTGGCGAGGGGCCCCCTCCACGGAGCGAAGGCGCTCCATGTGGCGAGGGGCCCCCTCCACGGAGCGAAGGCGCTCCATGTGGCGAGGGGCCCCCTCCACGGAGCGAAGGCGCTCCATGTGGCGAGGGGCCCCCTCCACGGAGCGAAGGCGCTCCATGTGGCGAGGGGCCCCCTCCACGGAGCGAAGGCGCTCCATGTGGCGAGGGGCCCCCTCCACGGAGCGAAGGCGCTCCATGTGGCGAGGGGCCCCCTCCACGGAGCGAAGGCGCTCCATGTGGCGAGGGGCCCCCTCCACGGAGCGAAGGAGCTCCATGCGGCGAGGGGCCCCCTCCACGGAGCGAGGGGGAACAGGGCCCTCCATATAGCCAAGTACTCTCTCCATCGACCCGGGAGGAACAGCGCCCTATATATAGCCTGGGACCCCTCCATCGAACTGGGAGGAACAGCGCCCTATATATAGCCTGGGACCCCTCCATCGACCTGGGAGGGAGAGCCCTCCATGTACCTGGGTGGACGGGGCCCCTCCCTGTAGCCAGGGACTCCCTCCATATGCTGAGAGACCCCCTCCATGTAGCCGCATGGGACTCATCTCATGGACTTCATGGCCTACAGGGGCACAAGGCCGGAATCCAGACCCAATTGCTTCCAGGTCACATTATCTCGCTGGCTCTTGCATTAGTTATGGCTGTCTAAGGCTATGTTCACATAAAACGTTTGGGGCTTTTTTTAAGTGGATTTTTCTGGTTGAAAATTTCTCCCACCAAAAAAGCAACTTGACCAGCTACTGGAACCACAAGTAGAGCATTGGGTTTGAGCCACACAAGCAGCCCGGGAGTGGTAGCCACAAGGCCACGAAGAAGAGTCCACTGTGGCCACAAAGGAGAGCAACAAAGTAACAAGAAATAGTAATGAAAGGAAAAGCAACACAGGGATAATAGAAAGGAGATACAAAGTGCATGAAAGTGGCGCAGAGCAGCACATGGCGCAACAGGAAGTGGGGGCAACACAAAGCAGGAACAGGGCACACCGTGTCAGGAAGTGAGGACGGACGTGGCACAGGCGGCGGCGGAGGGGTTAACTGCGAACAAAGCTGCGGCTGCCAAATCAGCCGGCACCACCCTGAGCAGAGCACGCCGTGCGGCCGGCATACACCCCACCACCCGCACCTCTGGAGGCGCCAGCCCCGTCACATATGGTCGCCCCCGGGCCTACACACCACACAAGGGCACGGCCCGGGCAGCTACTCACCGGCATGCACCGTGTCCCGGTACCGTGTGGCAGTGCGGGCGGCAGGACTGGGGGAGGATGTCAGAGATCAGCAGCTGCTCCCTCCATCCGCGTACAGGCAACGCCACCAAATCCCCCACCGAGTCGCCATGGCAACGAGGCGCCCAATGGAACCTCCTCCCACCTCTGTACCCCGCCCACGGCGCGAGCCACGTCTAGCCACGCCCCCTGCTTTATGCTATCGCGCCCTATCTCCCGTGGCCCCGCCCTTTGGCCGGCCACGCCCACTCTGATAACTGCTTTCGGTTTACCTCACGGTTTCGACTCCCCTCCCCCTCCTCCTCCTCTATTGTATCACACGTAGTTGTGCGGTGACCGGTTTTACTGTGATGCACATCTGCAGCCTTCTTTTTTATCTTTTGGAGGGGGGCCTCCTTTGTGGGGAAATTATGGGCGGAGCTATGGGGTCGACGCAATTGGTACACCCGTCCTCTTGCTCGCCATGTGACATGGTTTTCTGCCTAATGATGACGTGTACGACTAACCCCCTTTCGGTAGGCGGAGATAAAAAAAAATAGAAAAAAAAGGGAAGCGTGTGACGCGGGAAATCTGCTGCAGTCAGGCGATGCGTTTCCATGGCGACACACCTCGCTCAGCCTGCGCATGCGCCTGACACGGAGGAGGAATGTAGAGCGCGCGGGCCGGTCACGTGTCCGGCTGGTCACGTGTCTGCCTCCCTCATGTTGAGGCTGATTTGCTGCACCTCGGTCTGCTGGGACTTCTGGTTCTATAGTGGATGGAAAAGTCAGTTACAGGACTGGAATCAGTTATATTTTTTTTCTATAAATCACTTTTTTTTTGTCTTGCTTTCCTCAATGGGTTTTTATCTTAAAAATTTTGCGACCTCCAAAAAAGTCACGTGATCCGCTTTAAGGCTATGTTCACACAAGGCTTTTTTGCTGCGTTTTTTTAGCTGCAGCTTTGCCTTGGTTTTATGCAAATCCATGCTACTGAAAAGCTGCATTTTACAGTCCCAGCAAAGTCTATGAGATTTCTGAAATCTCATAAAAAAAAATTTTTGTTTAAAAGAACAGAAAGTCCTCAGTGGTTGATACCTTTTAATGGCTAACTGAAATCTCATATACACACACATACACCTGCAGATTTTTTCCTGACTGTTTTGTCAAATACCTGCGTTTTTACTGCAGGTTTTAAAGAATCAGCATGTCAATTCTTTGCAGCATTTTTCATTGATAGAACCCATTTTGTAGAAAAAAAACCCCACTAAAAATGCCACTAAAAAAACGCAGATGACTCAAAGGAGATTTTCTGCCACAAGATCAGAATTTGGTCAGGAAAAAAACTGACCAAAAAAGCCCTGTGTGAACATAGCCTTACCCCTTCACGTTGCGGCCAATTCTCTTTTTTGCGCTTCCCCTTCTTCCCAGAGTCATGACTAGAGTTGAGCACGGTTCGTGGTTCGTGGTTCTCCAGTTCTAGGCTCGAGTGATTTTGGGGCCTGTTAAAGATCGAACTAGAACTCGAGCTTTTTGCAAAAGCTCGATAGTTCTAGAAACGTTCGAGAACGGTTCTAGCAGCCAAAAAACAGCTAAATCCTAGCTTGGTTTCTGCTGTAATAGTGTAAGTCACTCTGTGAATCACACTATTATGACATTTCAGTGTATAGTGTGCGTGAACAGCGCCTTCAGATCACTGCTGTTTCTATAATGGCGATCGCCATTTTTTTTTTTTTTTCTTGTCTTCCTTCCCTAAGCGCGCGCGTCTTGTGGGGCGGGCCAGCATGTCAGCCAATCACAGACACACACACAGCTAAGTGGACTTTGAGCCAGAGAAGCAACGGCATGTGTGATAGGATCTGCATGTCACATGTCCCTGCATTATAAAACCGGACATTTTCTTCACGGACGCCATTATCTGCCTTCTGCGTCTTTGGTGTCAGACATCACTGTCGCAGCTCCGTCATCCTGAGTCCTATCGCTGATACAGCTGTATGCGCTGCATACACAGCGTTAGACAGCTTAGGGAGAGCACTTTATAGCAGTCCTTTTAAGGGCTCACACCGGCAGGGTCAGAGTTAAGGTGACAGGTCCTGCAAACAGCAACAGCGTCTGTGCAGCCAAGGTCAGGGATTTCCTCCCTGCATTTCACCATTAGGAGGGAATAGAAAGGCAGGCTTCCATTCCTCTACCCAGAGCACCACAATCCTGCCACTGTACCCTCTTGTCCTCTGCACACTCCAACTCATTCTAACTAAGCCATTATACTAGCAAACACTCAGTGTACCTAGTGGCATCCTATCTGTGGCTATTGGACTTTGCTTTAGTCCCACTAGTGCCAAGACATTTGCAGAGCGCATCTGCCTGCATTGCACACTCCAACTAATTATAACGAAGCCATTATACTAGCAAACACTCAGTGTACCTAGTGGCATCCTATACGTGGCTATTGGACTTTGCTATAGTCCCACTAGTGCCAAGACATTTGCAGAGCGCATCTGCCTGCGTTGCACACTCCAACTAATTATAACTAAGCCATTATACTAGCAAACACTCAGTGTACCTAGTGGCATCCTATACGTGGCTATTGGACTTTGCTATAGTCCCACTAGTGCCAAGACATTTGCAGAGCGCATCTGCCTGCGTTGCACACTCCAACTAATTATAACTAAGCCATTATACTAGCAAACACTCAGTGTACCTAGTGGCATCCTATACGTGGCTATTGGACTTTGCTATAGTCCCACTAGTGCCAAGACATTTGCAGAGCGCATCTGCCTGCGTTGCACACTCCAACTAATTATAACTAAGCCATTATACTAGCAAACACTCAGTGTACCTAGTGGCATCCTATACGTGGCTATTGGACTTTGCTATAGTCCCACTAGTGCCAAGACATTTGCAGCACGTCTGCCTGCGTTGCACACTCCAGCTAATTATAACTAAGCCATTATACTAGCAAACACTCAGTGTACCTAGTGGCATCCTATACGTGGCTATTGGACTTTGCTATAGTCCCACTAGTGCCAAGACATTTGCAGCACGTCTGCCTGCGTTGCACACTCCAACTAATTATAACTAAGCCATTATACTAGCAAACACTCAGTGTACCTAGTGGCATCATATACGTGGCTATTGGACTTTGCTATAGTCCCACTAGTGCCAAGACATTTGCAGCACGTCTGCCTGCGTTGCACACTCCAACTAATTATAACTAAGCCATTATACTAGCAAACACTCAGTGTACCTAGTGGCATCCTATACGTGGCTATTGGACTTTGCTATAGTCCCACTAGTGCCAAGACATTTGCAGAGCGCATCTGCCTGCGTTGCACACTCCAACTAATTATAACTAAGCCATTATACTAGCAAACACTCAGTGTACCTAGTGGCATCCTATACGTGGCTATTTGACTTTGCTATAGTCCCACTAGTGCCAAGACATTTGCAGCACGTCTGCCTGCGTTGCACACTCCAACTAATTATAACTAAGCCATTATACTAGCAAACACTCAGTGTACCTAGTGGCATCCTATACGTGGCTATTGGACTTTGCTATAGTCCCACTAGTGCCAAGACATTTGCAGAGCGCATCTGCCTGCGTTGCACACTCCAACTAATTATAACTAAGCCATTATACTAGCAAACACTCAGTGTACCTAGTGGCATCCTATACGTGGCTATTGGACTTTGCTATAGTCCCACTAGTGCCAAGACATTTGCAGCACGTCTGCCTGCGTTGCACACTCCAACTAATTATAACTAAGCCATTATACTAGCAAACACTCAGTGTACCTAGTGGCATCCTATACGTGGCTATTGGACTTTGCTATAGTCCCACTAGTGCCAAGACATTTGCAGCACGTCTGCCTGCGTTGCACACTCCAACTAATTATAACTAAGCCATTATACTAGCAAACACTCAGTGTACCTAGTGGCATCATATACGTGGCTATTGGACTTTGCTATAGTCCCACTAGTGCCAAGACATTTGCAGCACGTCTGCCTGCGTTGCACACTCCAACTAATTATAACTAAGCCATTATACTAGCAAACACTCAGTGTACCTAGTGGCATCCTATACGTGGCTATTGGACTTTGCTATAGTCCCACTAGTGCCAAGACATTTGCAGCACGTCTGCCTGCGTTGCACACTCCAACTAATTATAACTAAGCCATTATACTAGCAAACACTCAGTGTACCTAGTGGCATCCTATACGTGGCTATTGGACTTTGCTATAGTCCCACTAGTGCCAAGACATTTGCAGAGCGCATTTGCCTGCGTTGCACACTCCAACTAATTATAACTAAGCCATTATACTAGCAAACACTCAGTGTACCTAGTGGCATCCTATACGTGGCTATTGGACTTTGCTATAGTCCCACTAGTGCCAAGACATTTGCAGAGCGCATCTGCCTGCGTTGCACACTCCAACTAATTATAACTAAGCCATTATACTAGCAAACACTCAGTGTACCTAGTGGCATCCTATACGTGGCTATTGGACTTTGCTATAGTCCCACTAGTGCCAAGACATTTGCAGCACGTCTGCCTGCGTTGCACACTCCAACTAATTATAACTAAGCCATTATACTAGCAAACACTCAGTGTACCTAGTGGCATCCTATACGTGGCTATTGGACTTTGCTATAGTCCCACTAGTGCCAAGACATTTGCAGCACGTCTGCCTGCGTTGCACACTCCAACTAATTATAACTAAGCCATTATACTAGCAAACACTCAGTGTACCTAGTGGCATCATATACGTGGCTATTGGACTTTGCTATAGTCCCACTAGTGCCAAGACATTTGCAGCACGTCTGCCTGCGTTGCACACTCCAACTAATTATAACTAAGCCATTATACTAGCAAACACTCAGTGTACCTAGTGGCATCCTATACGTGGCTATTGGACTTTGCTATAGTCCCACTAGTGCCAAGACATTTGCAGAGCGCATCTGCCTGCGTTGCACACTCAACTAATTATAACTAAGCCATTATACTAGCAAACACTCAGTGTACCTAGTGGCATCCTATACGTGGCTATTGGACTTTGCTATAGTCCCACTAGTGCCAAGACATTTGCAGCACGTCTGCCTGCGTTGCACACTCCAACTAATTATAACTAAGCCATTATACTAGCAAACACTCAGTGTACCTAGTGGCATCCTATACGTGGCTATTGGACTTTGCTATAGTCCCACTAGTGCCAAGACATTTGCAGCACGTCTGCCTGCGTTGCACACTCCAACTAATTATAACTAAGCCATTATACTAGCAAACACTCAGTGTACCTAGTGGCATCCTATACGTGGCTATTGGACTTTGCTATAGTCCCACTAGTGCCAAGACATTTGCAGAGCGCATCTGCCTGCGTTGCACACTCCAACTAATTATAACTAAGCCATTATACTAGCAAACACTCAGTGTACCTAGTGGCATCCTATACGTGGCTATTTGACTTTGCTATAGTCCCACTAGTGCCAAGACATTTGCAGCACGTCTGCCTGCGTTGCACACTCCAACTAATTATAACTAAGCCATTATACTAGCAAACACTCAGTGTACCTAGTGGCATCATATACGTGGCTATTGGACTTTGCTATAGTCCCACTAGTGCCAAGACATTTGCAGAGCGCATCTGCCTGCGTTGCACACTCCAACTAATTATAACTAAGCCATTATACTAGCAAACACTCAGTGTACCTAGTGGCATCCTATACGTGGCTATTGGACTTTGCTATAGTCCCACTAGTGCCAAGACATTTGCAGCACGTCTGCCTGCGTTGCACACTCCAACTAATTATAACTAAGCCATTATACTAGCAAACACTCAGTGTACCTAGTGGCATCCTATACGTGGCTATTGGACTTTGCTATAGTCCCACTAGTGCCAAGACATTTGCAGCACGTCTGCCTGCGTTGCACACTCCAACTAATTATAACTAAGCCATTATACTAGCAAACACTCAGTGTACCTAGTGGCATCATATACGTGGCTATTGGACTTTGCTATAGTCCCACTAGTGCCAAGACATTTGCAGCACGTCTGCCTGCGTTGCACACTCCAACTAATTATAACTAAGCCATTATACTAGCAAACACTCAGTGTACCTAGTGGCATCCTATACGTGGCTATTGGACTTTGCTATAGTCCCACTAGTGCCAAGACATTTGCAGCACGTCTGCCTGCGTTGCACACTCCAACTAATTATAACTAAGCCATTATACTAGCAAACACTCAGTGTACCTAGTGGCATCCTATACGTGGCTATTGGACTTTGCTATAGTCCCACTAGTGCCAAGACATTTGCAGAGCGCATTTGCCTGCGTTGCACACTCCAACTAATTATAACTAAGCCATTATACTAGCAAACACTCAGTGTACCTAGTGGCATCCTATACGTGGCTATTGGACTTTGCTATAGTCCCACTAGTGCCAAGACATTTGCAGAGCGCATCTGCCTGCGTTGCACACTCCAACTAATTATAACTAAGCCATTATACTAGCAAACACTCAGTGTACCTAGTGGCATCCTATACGTGGCTATTGGACTTTGCTATAGTCCCACTAGTGCCAAGACATTTGCAGCACGTCTGCCTGCGTTGCACACTCCAACTAATTATAACTAAGCCATTATACTAGCAAACACTCAGTGTACCTAGTGGCATCCTATACGTGGCTATTGGACTTTGCTATAGTCCCACTAGTGCCAAGACATTTGCAGCACGTCTGCCTGCGTTGCACACTCCAACTAATTATAACTAAGCCATTATACTAGCAAACACTCAGTGTACCTAGTGGCATCATATACGTGGCTATTGGACTTTGCTATAGTCCCACTAGTGCCAAGACATTTGCAGCACGTCTGCCTGCGTTGCACACTCCAACTAATTATAACTAAGCCATTATACTAGCAAACACTCAGTGTACCTAGTGGCATCCTATACGTGGCTATTGGACTTTGCTATAGTCCCACTAGTGCCAAGACATTTGCAGAGCGCATCTGCCTGCGTTGCACACTCAACTAATTATAACTAAGCCATTATACTAGCAAACACTCAGTGTACCTAGTGGCATCCTATACGTGGCTATTGGACTTTGCTATAGTGCCACTAGTGCCAAGACATTTGCAGCACGTCTGCCTGCGTTGCACACTCCAACTAATTATAACTAAGCCATTATACTAGCAAACACTCAGTGTACCTAGTGGCATCCTATACGTGGCTATTGGACTTTGCTATAGTCCCACTAGTGCCAAGACATTTGCAGAGCGCATCTGCCTGCGTTGCACACTCCAACTAATTATAACTAAGTTGCATTGTCAGGGATATTTATTCTTTATTATTCTGCTGTTAATAAAGCTAGACCACCACTGCAATCTTCACCACCTCTCAATTTTTACTACCACATTTTCAGTCCACAATCTTGTCGCAATCAACATGAGTGGCAAAATGACAGATGCTGGTGGAAAGGGGAAGAGGCGTGGTGGAAAAGGCAAAAAAGGTTTTGTCCGTGGGGAAGGTGGCAAAGCTCCATTATCATCTGCTGAAGATAGACCATCTACCAGCAAAAGTAAGATGTCTACTACTTACCGTGGACAATCCGATGTGCTCCCTTTTTTACGGACACGAACAACAGGAAGAAAGGTAGATGATGGGCAAAAAAGGAAAATGCTTGAATGGATCTCAAGTGGTCCAACAAGTGCCCTCTCAGCCACTTCAAGTACCGCATCCAAAAAACACCAGTCCTCTGAGTTGTCATCCCAATCACATTTGATTTCTCCTAGCTCTGAAGTCTCCATCAGCCCTGCACAGTATGGTGGAACTGAGATGGCTGAGTCTGCAGAGCTGTTCAGTCACACTATAGCCTGGGAATCAGAGGTCTGCTCCCAAGCTACAGTGAGTACAGAACAGGAAATGGTCTGCAGTGATGCCCAGAACCTTTGTGACTCTGATTCAGGCCGTGAGGACCAAGTTTCTGAGCATAATGTTGACCCTTTGTCACAAACTGTAACACCTGTGGTTATAGACAATGAGGAACATACTGATGAAGATGAGACGCAGATACCCGATTGGGATGACAACTTAAATATTCGGTCAGGGCAAGAAGAGGCTCGGTCTGAGGGGGAGGGGAGTGCAAACACAACAATTGATGATGACGTTCTAGATCCCACCTACTGTCAACCCCCAGTCAGGCACTCGAGGAGGTCAACAGAGGCGGTGGAGGAGGATGCAACCGACGACGAAGTTACCTTGCGCCTTCCTGGACAGAGTCGGAGCACTGGTAGCACGTCTACAACTGCATCCTCAGCCACCACTCTGCCTATGAGCATTATTCGGGGTGGATCAACAGGTCGCATGGCCTCTAAGCCTTGCCTAGCCTGGTCCTTTTTTGACATCGAAAAAGATCGCCCAAATCATGTGATATGTAACATTTGTCATGATTCTCTTAGTAGAGGTCAAAACCTCAGCAGTTTGACAACTTCTTCCATGAATCGTCACATGAATAAATATCATAAGTCCCGGTGGGAAGCTCACCGTGCTGCAATGCGGCCTAGCGGAGCGAACCATCCACCGCCCGCCCCTTCCAGTGCATCCGCGCGCTCTTCATCTTCTAGGACTGTGGGGACAGCTGTCACACCTGTTTTTACACGCAAAACTTCCACCACTGTAACCGCAACAGGCAGTTTGCTTGTAAGGTCGTCAGTTGGTTTGGAAGGGGAAACAAGTGAGTGTGTACAGCTCTCTCAGACATCGATAGCACCAACGTTGGATCAAGGCAACATCATGTCTCCGCCTGCACTTTCCTCACAAACCTGCATTTTTCCAGGGACACCCTACTCAACACCGTCTACACACAGCAGCCAGATCTCTGTCCCTCAGATGTGGTCAAATAAAAGGCCACTTCCTCCGACCCATGACAAAGCTAAGAGGTTGACTCTATCCCTCTGTAAGCTGTTGGCTACCGAAATGCTGCCTTTCCGCCTAGTGGACACACAGGATTTTAGAGACCTTATGTCTGTCGCTGTGCCCCAGTACCAGATGCCTAGTCGCCACTACTTCTCTAAGAAAGGTGTGCCCGCGCTACACCAGCATGTCGCACACAACATCACCGCTTCCTTGAGAAACTCTGTGTGTGAACGGGTGCATTTCACCACCGATACTTGGACCAGTAAGCATGGACAGGGACGTTACATGTCGCTGACTGGGCACTGGGTAACTATGGTGATAGATGGTGAAGGGTCTGCTGCACAAGTCTTGCCGTCCCCACGACTTGTGTGTCAATCCTATGTCTGTCCAAGTTCCGCCACAGCTTCTGCATCCTCCACCTCATCTGGGTCCTCCACCTCCGCCCCAAGCCTGCCTGGTCAGGCCACCAGCGTTCTCACTGCGCAGAAGGAATCACGCACCCCTCATTACTATGCTGGCAGCAGAGCGCAACGGCATCAGGCGGTCTTTAGCTTGACATGTCTTGGGAATAAGAGTCACACAGCTGAGGAGTTGTGGTCAGCTCTGCGGTCCGAGTTTAATAAATGGTTGTCTCCACTCAACCTGCAGCCTGGTAAGGCCGTGTGCGACAATGCTGCAAACCTGGGTGCGGCACTTCGCCTGGGCAAGGTGACACACGTACCTTGTATGGCTCACGTGTTGAACCTTGTCGTCCAGCAATTTTTAACACACTATCCCGGCCTAGATGGCCTTCTGAACAGGGCACGAAAACTGTCAGCTCACTTCCGCCGTTCAAGCGCCGCAGCAGAGCGACTTGCATCGCTCCAGAAGTCTTTCGGCCTGCCGGTTCATCGCCTGAAATGCGATGTGGCGACACGCTGGAATTCAACTCTCCACATGTTACAGCGACTGTGGCAGCACCGCAGAGCCCTGGTGCAATACGTCATGACGTATAGCCTGGGCCAACGAGATGCAGAGGTGGGGCAGATCACCCTGATGGAGTGGTCTCAGATCAACGACCTATGCACCCTTCTGCACAGTTTCGACATGGCGACGAATATGTTTAGCTCTGACAATGCCATTATCAGCATGACGATTCCAGTCATTTACATGCTGGAGCACACGCTAAACACTATTCGGAGTCAGGGGGTGGGACAACATGAAGGGGAGGAACTACAGGAGGATTCATATGCGCAAGGGACAACAACATCACCAAGGTCCAGACGTTCATCATCACCAACGCAGCAGGCATGGGACCATGGGGGACAGGGATCGACAAGGGCGCATAGTAGCAGGCGAAATGTTGAGCAAGGTGCAGGAGAACATGAAGAAATGGAGGACGAACTGTCCATGGACATGGAAGACTCAGCGGATGAGGGAGACCTTGGTCAAATTTCAGTTGAAAGAGGTTGGGGGGAGATGTCAGAGGAAGAAAGAACGGGTAGCACCTCTATGCCACAAACACAGCGTGGACTTGGTCCGCATGGCTGCGCAAGACACATGAGTGCCTTTTTGTTGCACTACCTCCAACATGACAGTCGTATTGTCAAAATTAGAAGTGAGGATGACTACTGGATTGCCACACTATTAGATCCCCGGTACAAGTCCAAATTTTGTGACATAATTCCAGCCATAGAAAGGGACGCACGTATGCAGGAGTATCAGCAGAAGCTGTTACTCGATCTTAGCTCGGCTTTTCCACCAAACAACCGTGCAGGTGCAGGGAGGGAATCTCCCAGTTGTAACTTGACAAACATGGGACGGTCTCGTCATCTTCAACAGTCTACCCGTACCAGTAGGACCGTATCTGGTGCCGGTAACAGCAATTTTATGGAATCTTTTCATAATTTTTTTAGACCCTCTTTTGCAAGGCCACCAGAGACAACAAGTCTGACACATAGTCAACGGCTGGAGAGGATGATACAGGAGTATCTCCAAATGAACATCGATGCCATGACTGTGCAACTGGAGCCTTGCTCCTTTTGGGCTTCAAACCTAGAAAAATGGCCAGAGCTCGCAACTTACGCCTTGGAGATTTTGTCGTGTCCAGCTGCCAGCGTTGTCTCTGAACGTGTATTCAGTGCTGCTGGGTGTGTGCTGACAGATAAGCGCACGCGTCTGTCCAGTGACAATGTGGACAGACTGACGTTCATCAAAATGAACAAGTCATGGATCCAGAAGGAATTTACTACCCCTGTGTCATCCTGGGGAGAGTAAATGCTTGTGGATTTGGAATGTGCTTGATGCAAATCAAAACATCCTGTTTGCAACTAGGGCACAAGTGCTGCCACTGATAAGGTGTCTGTGTGGGGCCCAATTTTTGGAAAAAAGGGAGACTCCGCTTGGAGTAACCCTTGCTTACATTGTTTTTAAAAGAAGCCAAGATGAACAGAGCTGGGATCAGGAAAGACTTTGCTACCTACCCCGGTGTCATGCTGGGGACGGTTAATTATGGCGTATTTTTGAATGTGCTTGATGCAAATGTAGCTGTGAAGTGTACAACTAGGGCACAAGTGCTGCCACTGAATGGGTGGGTGTGTGGGGCCCAATTTTTGGAAAAAAAGGGAGACTCCGCTTGGAGTAACCCTTGCTTGCTGTGTTTTTAAAAGAAGCCAAGATGAACAGAGCTGGGATCAGGAAAGACTTTGCTACCTACCCCGGTGTCATCCTGGGGACGGATAAGAATGGCGTATTTTTGAATGTGCTTGATGCAAATGTAGCTGTGAAGTGTACAACTAGGGCACAAGTGCTGCCACTGAATGGGTGGGTGTGTGTGGGGCACAATTTTTGGAAAAAAAGGGAGACTCCGCTTGGAGTAACCCTTGCTTACATTGTTTTTAAAAGAAGCCAAGATGAACAAGTCATGGGTCAGCAAAGACTTTATCTCCCTACCCCGGTGTCATCCTGGGGACGGATAAGAATGGCGTATTTTGGAATGTGCTTGATGCAAATCTAGCTGTGAAGTGTACAACTAGGGCACAAGTGCTGCCACTGAATGGGTGGGTGTGTGTGGGGCCCAATTTTTGGAAAAAAAGGGAGACTCCGCTTGGAGTAACCCTTGCTTACAGTGTTTTTAAAAGAAGCCAAGATGAACAGAGCTGGGATCAGGAAAGACTTTGCTACCTACCCCGGTGTCATGCTGGGGACGGATAATTATGGCGTATTTTGGAATGTGCTTGATGCAAATCTAGCTGTGAAGTGTACAACTAGGGCACAAGTGCTGCCACTGAATGGGTGGGTGTGTGTGGGGCACAATTTTTGGAAAAAAAGGGAGACTCCGCTTGGAGTAACCCTTGCTTACATTGTTTTTAAAAGAAGCCAAGATGAACAAGTCATGGGTCAGCAAAGACTTTATCTACCTACCCCGGTGTCATGCTGGGGACGATTAATTATGGCGTATTTTTGAATGTGCTTGATGCAAATGTAGCTGTGAAGTGTACAACTAGGGCACAAGTGCTGCCACTGAATGGGTGGGTGTGTGGGGCCCAATTTTTGGAAAAAAAGGGAGACTCCGCTTGGAGTAACCCTTGCTTGCTGTGTTTTTAAAAGAAGCCAAGATGAACAGAGCTGGGATCAGGAAAGACTTTGCTACCTACCCCGGTGTCATGCTGGGGACGGTTAATTATGGCGTATTTTTGAATGTGCTTGATGCAAATGTAGCTGTGAAGTGTACAACTAGGGCACAAGTGCTGCCACTGAATGGGTGGGTGTGTGTGGGGCCCAATTTTTGGAAAAAAAGGGAGACTCCGCTTGGAGTAACCCTTGCTTGCTGTGTTTTTAAAAGAAGCCAAGATGAACAGAGCTGGGATCAGGAAAGACTTTGCTACCTACCCCGGTGTCATCCTGGGGACGGATAAGAATGGCGTATTTTTGAATGTGCTTGATGCAAATGTAGCTGTGAAGTGTACAACTAGGGCACAAGTGCTGCCACTGAATGGGTGGGTGTGTGGGGCCCAATTTTTGGAAAAAAAGGGAGACTCCGCTTGGAGTAACCCTTGCTTGCTGTGTTTTTAAAAGAAGCCAAGATGAACAGAGCTGGGATCAGGAAAGACTTTGCTACCTACCCCGGTGTCATCCTGGGGACGGATAAGAATGGCGTATTTTGGAATGTGCTTGATGCAAATCTAGCTGTGAAGTGTACAACTAGGGCACAAGTGCTGCCACTGAATGGGTGGGTGTGTGTGGGGCCCAATTTTTGGAAAAAAAGGGAGACTCCGCTTGGAGTAACCCTTGCTTACAGTGTTTTTAAAAGAAGCCAAGATGAACAGAGCTGGGATCAGGAAAGACTTTGCTACCTACCCCGGTGTCATGCTGGGGACGGTTAATTATGGCGTATTTTTGAATGTGCTTGATGCAAATGTAGCTGTGAAGTGTACAACTAGGGCACAAGTGCTGCCACTGAATGGGTGGGTGTGTGGGGCCCAATTTTTGGAAAAAAAGGGAGACTCCGCTTGGAGTAACCCTTGCTTGCTGTGTTTTTAAAAGAAGCCAAGATGAACAGAGCTGGGATCAGGAAAGACTTTGCTACCTACCCCGGTGTCATCCTGGGGACGGATAAGAATGGCGTATTTTGGAATGTGCTTGATGCAAATGTAGCTGTGAAGTGTACAACTAGGGCACAAGTGCTGCCACTGAATGGGTGGGTGGGTGTGGGGCCCAATTTTTGGAAAAAAAGGGAGACTATGCTTGGAGTCACCTTGCGGTGTTTTACATGATTTTAGAATGGCGTGCCATGCCTATATCTGTGTGTCCTCCTCTTTTTCCTTGTCCATCTGTTTTGTTTTCGCATGAGTATATGTCCTTGTCACTTTCCAATGTGTTTGAGTTGTTTGTCACCTTTTGGACACCTTTGAGGGTGTTTTCTAGGTGTTTTACTGTGTTTGTGATTGCCTGCCATTGTTTCCTATTGGCTCGAGTTCGGTTCGTCGAACGTTCGACGAGCCGAACTCGAACGGGAGGTCCGTTCGGCGAACCGACCTCGAGCCGAACCGGGACCGGTTCGCTCATCTCTAGTCATGACTTTATTTTTCGCGTCAATCTTGCTATATGATGGCTTGTTCTACTAAAAGTTGCACTTTTGAAGGACACCATTCATTTTACCACAATTATTTACCCCATTTTACTAGAAAAGGGGAAAAAAGCTCTATGGCTCAGTGGTTAGCACTACAGCCTTGCAGCACTGGAGTCCTGGGTTCAAATCCCACCAAGGACACCATCTGCAAGGAGTTTGTATGTTCTCCCCGTGTTTGTGTAGGTTTCCCTCCGGGTTCTCCGGTTTCCTCCCACACTCCAAAGACCTACAGATAAGGACTCTAGATTGTGAGCCCCAATGGGGAGAGTGTTGCCAATGTATGTAAAGCGCTGTGGAATTAATAGCGCTGTATAAATGAATAAAATTATTATTAGTGGAGAGATTGTGGGAAAAAAATAATACTGACTTTTTTTTGGGGTGAATAGTTTTTACGGTGAACATTTTTTGGTAAAAATGTCCTCACATGATTCTTCTCAATGTGATTACGGCAATACCAAACGTCCAGTGTGTGTAACCCCAAAAGTTTTCAAAAAAACATTTTGGGGTTGTGTCGCCATTTTCCAAGACCCCTAACGTTTTCATATTGTGGTTGATGGAGCCGTGTGAGGGCTTGTATTTTTTTGGGGGTGAGATGACGTTTTTATTGATACCATGTTGGGATAGATAGGACATTTTCATCAGCTCCTACAGCATTTTTTGTGGTATTGCAGCGATAAAAAAAAACATACGGTAATTTTGTCTTTCTTTCATTTTTTTGTGTTTACAAATCGGGTTTGGACTTATCTGAACACGGCGATGCCGCATGTATTTTTTTTTTTTAGCTTTTTTTATTGGGGAAAATTGCAGTTTTTAACTTGTGTTTTTGTTTGTTTGTTTTTCATATTTTTTAAGACTTTTTTTTTTACTTTTTACTGTTCTTAAAAGGAACCGTTCAGGTCCAATATGCACCCAGAACTACAAGCAGTTCTGGGTGCATATTGCTAATCAAATACCAATTGAAGATACTAAAAGTAGATATTTACTCAAACCTCAGACTTCACTACTTTTTCATAAAACCGTATCATTTTATTGATATCAAATTCACATACATAAACAAACTTTTAAGTTTAAAATGAGGAAAGAGAGAGGAGAGAATATATCCCTGTCCTTTTCCCTTCCTAGGCTACGGGGGTCGGCGTCCTAAATGTGGTGACGCCCCCGTTCCACGACGGCTCCGTCCCTAGATGATGCCCTCCCTAGTTTGGCTGGGTGCATTCCCTCTAATGGATAGGAACACCCCAAAGCAGTAACACCACAGTGAGGAAAGAGTGCACAGTCAACAGTGACTAATTTGTCTGTATCATTACCACGACATATAGGGATTAGGGCAGTGATGGCGAACCTATGGCACGCGTGCCAGACTGGGCACTCAGAGCCCTTTTTGCTGGCACACGCGCTGTCGCCACACTGAGCCACTTTGCACTGTCTGTGTGATTGCGCCGGCAGTTCAAAGTGGTGTTTAGCAGAGGAGATGTCTATCCTCCCTCTGACACGCCTCCTCTCCTGGGCCGCAGGCCTGTTGCCTAGGAGACGGAGGAGCGTCAGTAGGCGGCGCCGGCGTCTTGTGGCCGCGCGGCAACTGAACTGACTGAGGACCCATCGGCACGCTGCTGGGGCTGGAAGGTGAATTTTTTTTATTTTTAAGGTGTGTGCGGCTGTGCCAAGGTGTGGGGGACAGTACCAGCACTGGACAAACAAACAGAGCACGGGGAAAAAGGTACCATCACACCACGAGATCGCTAGAGGGATCGCTGCTGAGTCACGGTTTCTGTGACGCAGTAGCGATCCCGTTAGCGATCTTGTTATGTGTGACATCTATCAGCGATCAGGCCCCTGCTGTGAGATCGCTAGTCGTTGCAGAATGGTCCAGGCCATTCTCTTCAAAGGCGATGTCCTACTGGGCAGGACACATCGCTGTGTTTGACACTGTGTGACAGGGTCACAGTGACTGCTGAGATCGTTATACAGGTCACTACTGCGACCTGTATAGTTCCTGCATCGTTGGTAAGGTCTGACTGTGTGACATCTCACCAGCGACTTACCAGCGATCCCTATCAGGTCGCATTGTTTTCGGGATCACTGGTAAGTCATTGTGTGTGACTAGGCCTAAACAAACAGAGGACGGGGCAAACAAACAGCACGGGGCATACAAACAGAGCACGGGGCATACAGAGCACGGGGCAAACAAACAGAGCACGGGGCATACAAACAGAGCACGGGGCAAATAAACAGAGCACGGGGCAAACAAACAGAGCACGGGGCAAACAGAGCACAGGGCAAACATGAAGAGCACAGGGCAAACAAACAGAACACGGGGCATACAGAGCACGGGGCAAACAAACAGAGCACAGGGCAAACAGAGCACGGGGCACACAAACAGAACACGGGGCAAACATGGCTGCAAAGATGGAGAGAAACGTGCAAAGATGGAGGGAAACATGGCTGAAAGGATGGGGAAACATGCATGGATGGGGGAAACATGACTGCAAGGATGGGGGCAACATGACTGCAAAGATATGGGAAACATGCAAGGATGGGGGGAAACATGACTGCAAGGATGGGGGAAACATGCAAAGATGGAAGAAACATGACTGCAAGGATGGGGGAAACATGCCAGGATGGGGTACATTTAGCAGAAAGGGATACATTTACGAGGATGGGGGATACATTTACCAGTATGGGGGGAAACATGAAAGGATGGGGGGAAACATACCAGGATGGGGGTACATGAACATGCCAGGATGAGGAAAAATGCCAGGATGGGGAACATTTAGCAGGAAGGGTGACATTTATCAGGATGGGGTACATTTACCAGGATGGGGTACGTTTACCAGGATGGGGTCATTTAACAGCATGGGGGAACATGCCAGGATGGGATACATTTACAATGATGGGGTACATTTACCAGGATGGGGTACATTTACCAGAATGGAGGACATTTACCAGGAATAGGGTACATGCTGCGATGGGGTACATTTACCAGGATGGGGAATATGCTGGGATGGGATACATTTACCAGGATGGGGCCATGATGGGGACAAATATACCTGAATGTAGGAAATATATATCAGGATGGGGGACATGTTTACCAGGAAGTGGCCCAGGAAGGGGGACAGAACTACACAATGAAGGGGGAGGGGAGCAACTCGTACGTCTTTATGGGATTTCAAGATGTTCAGACTTTGAAATGTGGATTACAGGGTGACATCTGATTGCATTCCAGGCTAAAATCTCTGTCTAATATGCTGCAATTTTTTCCAGAAAGATCAATCCAACTGCTGTGTCTGGAAAGGGGCAGGGGCTCAGCTTCAATGTGTGGTAAGCATGAGTGTGATGCCCCCTGCTGAGAAGAGAAGACTCCAAAGGTAAGGTTACAATCAATTATTTACATAATAGGATTGGTTGGCACTTCGGAAAAAAAAATGGGTTTAGGGCTACAGTTTGGGCACTCGGCCTGTAAAAGGTTCACCATGACTGGATTAGGAGCTTCGGGGTCGTCAGATATTTTTAAATCAGTCTGTGTGCTCAATAGCAAATAAAAATAGATATAACACACAAATTTAAGACACAAGATTTGCTATTCAAGAAATTTCCAACGCGTTTCGCCCTTTTTGAAATTGATAATCCAGGGCTCATCAGGGGCTTTTGACCAGAATTCTTGAAAAATTCTTTAAATCACACTCTGTAACATAAAAAGAAACCTCGTCACCTAAGGAACCAAAGATCCCACACAATTCCATGTACATATTTGATTTAATCCTCATACTAACCAAAAAATGGTTGTATCCGTTTTCCTTTCACATAATATAGGAGATAATATTTTACGTTTCAGCCAATCAATCGTAAGACCTACCCATATGTAGTCTTAGCTATGTATACAAACAATTTATTAATACATGTAAGTCGGCTGAAATCCAACCATTCCAGAGTATAATATTTGATGTAAAAAAAAGGGAAGAAATAATACCTCATATATTGGTAGCACTCAGCTCCAAATCCTCAACAGTCTCCAATAGACTACTGGAATATATCTAGAGGGGAAAAGTACACCAAATTGTTTACAACTAGCAGTGTGGATCCGGATAGTTTACAAAATACATGATAACAATCCTGTACCCTGTCCAACATCACGTATTACCTTTATGTATGTACAATTGTCCACAGTAACCAATGCTTGAGTCACACACAGTAGTGGCTGTAGAATATTAAATTGTCTATAATTGTCACTGCAGCTAGTAATTCACCATTAATTACCTGATAGGACCAAAGCAGAGAGATCATCATCAATATTTGCCCATGTTATAAAATCTGGTGTTTCCCCGAAAATAAGACATCCCCTGAAAATAAGACATAGCTGCGGTCAATAATGGAGTGTCATGGAGCGGTGAAAGAGTTAAAGACACTGCAGGACACTTCATTATAGGCAGCGGGCACCCCCAGAAGAGAGAAGACAGAAGAAAGAAGACCCCCGATCATACTTACCAGACGCCGACCGGGAGCAGGTGGGCGTGTAAGGGGTGGGCAGACCCCTTACAAGGAGGTGCAGTTTCCCCCTGAAGATACCTCACTCTGGGGTAGTTACTGTTGATGTTATTAATAAACATGTTTTTACTGTGCAGTGGGTTTTCCCCTAGAGCCCGGGTGGGACGGCTGTCCCCATAGAAACAGGGCAGGAGAGAGGAGGAGCCGGCAGCTTAGAGAGAGAAGTGTGTGTGTGTTGAAGTCAGTGGATTCCGGGACGGGGGAGAAGGAACAGCCAGGGGCAGAGTGTGGAGCTGAGTGGGCAGAAAGAAAGAAAGAAGGGAAGAAGAGAAGAAGTGTCCTCAAGGGTGAAGCAGAATTGGTGTGGGTCCAGTCTGTGTTAGCCGGAGTGGGAGCCTAGGTGAAGTGGAGTAGCCGGGCACATCCCCACTAGAGGAGACAACAAGGAAAGATTTCCCCGGACAGGAATTGTGACCGTGCGCTACAAAATCCGTGCATTGAGCTGTCTGTGAAACTCTGTGCAATAAAGATGTCGTCTGGTTTATCTGATCCCTGCCTGAAGAGTCTTCCTGCGGCTGAAAGTATGCTCTTTTCCACCACACTCTGCCCCACAGAACAATCCCCTGTCCCAGTTGTGACGGCGGAGCTGGGGGTTGGCCTGAGAGAAAAGGGGGCCACGACTACAAGCCCCGAGGCACCCCTGGCACCCCGTTACATGTGGCGTAGTCGGCAGGATCCGGATTATATGCAAGGGGTCCCGATCCAAGAAGATGGAGACCAAGTGGTGCCTAAGGCGTTGGACCAGGCACAAGACGGCGGTAAGATGGCCGCCGTCTTCACGAGTACAGCAAGCGCGCGAAGAATTGGCGCCAAACGAAAGACCCTGAGTTGGCCGGCGAAGAAAAAGAAGTACAGAGTACGCCGTCCAAAGAGGGGAGGTGCTGGCCCTAAGATGTTACTGAAAACATGTGGAGAGGGTGGCAGTACAGAGAAAAAGAAGAGTCGCCTATGCTGGGTCGATTTAATGTGTGAGACTGGGGGTGGAGCGTATACAAGAGCGGGAAAAGAAGGCCCGCCTCCACCTTCCCCAGCATCTCCACCGTTCCCGGCGCCATTACAGGAAGGTCTGCAAGAGATCGGATGGGAAGAGTGTCAGTACCGGAGACGTACACAGCAGAGACCGGTGCTGGCTGAGATTTCCCGGCCGAGAAACACGCTGGCGGTGTCGCCAGAAGTCATGACAGGACTGAGTGCTGACCCAGACAAGGGGACACCGGCGGTGTTAGCGATCCACCAGAGTATGGTCACACACCCGGTGATCGTCGTGGGTAGTCCCCGTCCGTCCCGTTCAGCGACCCCGTCACCCCCGTCGGGGGTTGAAGAGGCAAAACCGGAGACAGAGGCGCCAGAACCACCAGTCAACTACGAACCGTTCCGGAGGCTGCGCCGCTTGCCAGGTCAGTCCCTTTCCGATTATGTGAGGGCTCAGCGGGCCGAATGGCAGCGCGCTTACCATCCCGAGTGACCCGTAACGACCGGAGGTGATGGACATGTTCGTGTTGAAGACCGGTGTTGTTAAAGAGCCGGAAAAGTTCCACAGTTTGCAACCATGTTTAAGTTACCAAGCCCGGAAGGAGCCTGATGCTGGACTGAGCCAGGGGCTCCCTCCGTGATGTTAAGGAAGACTTTATTGTTTGTCCTCCTATCTGCTAAGACCAGGAGTGCTGTAAAAGCCTCCGGGCAGAAGACCAGCAAAGACCGGGAGTGCCTGCTGAAGGCCTCCGGGCACACTGCCTACAAAGACCGGGAGCTCCCAGGAGGGACTCCGGGCGCAGAACTTGGGCGCTCAGTGGTTGACTTTGTTTATGAAGGTTTTAAAGTTTTATCCAAAGTTTGCCTTGCTGCTAAATTGTGTTTTACAGGTTCGAGCCTTGCCGGGAGGCTTAGGCTTAAAGAGGGGAGGAATGTAAGGGGTGGGCAGACCCTTTACAAGGAGGTGCAGTTTCCCCCTGAAGATACCTCACTCTGGGGTAGTTACTGTTGATGTTATTAATAAACATGTTTTTACTGTGCAGTGGGTTTTCCCCTAGAGCCCGGGTGGGACGGCTGTCCCCATAGAAACAGGGCAGGAGAGAGGAGGAGCCGGCAGCTTAGAGAGAGAAGTGTGTGTGTGTTGAAGTCAGTGGATTCCGGGACGGGGGAGAAGGAACAGCCAGGGGCAGAGTGTGGAGCTGAGTGGGCAGAAAGAAAGAAAGAAGGGAAGAAGAGAAGAAGTGTCCTCAAGGGTGAAGCAGAATTGGTGTGGGTCCAGTCTGTGTTAGCCGGAGTGGGAGCCTAGGTGAAGTGGAGTAGCCGGGCACATCCCCACTAGAGGAGACAACAAGGAAAGATTTCCCCGGACAGGAATTGTGACCGTGCGCTACAAAATTCGTGCATTGAGCTGTCTGTGAAACTCTGTGCAATAAAGATGTCGTCTGGTTTATCTGATCCCTGCCTGAAGAGTCTTCCTGCGGCTGAAAGTATGCTCTTTTCCACCACACTCTGCCCCACAGAACAATCTCCTGTCCCAGTAGTGACGGCGGAGCTGGGGGTTGGCCTGAGAGAAAAGGGGGCCACGACTACAAGCCCCGAGGCACCCCTGGCACCCCGTTACATGCGCATCAAGGTCCTGTAGCGGCGGAACACACACACACACACACACACACATCAGATCACACACACACCTCAGATCGCATCCACACACTCACAACATCCGGCGATATCTCTTGCTTCTCGGCGGCGATACTGTGCGTGCAGTGACCTTCCAGGACCTGCCGGAGGATCACATGGCCGGAAGCATGTGGTATCTCCGGATGTTGTGATTGTGTGAGCGCGTATGTGCGATATCGTTAGTGTGTGTGAGTGTATGCGATCGGATGTGTGCGTGTATGCTGTCTGATGTGTGAGTGTGTGTGAGTGTGTGCGATCGGATCTGTGAGTGTCGGCAGAGGAGCACAGCGTGCAGCACAGCTGCTGGGACCGCCCACCGGAGAGCACAGGGAGAAGTGGGGTGTGTGTGTGAGTGTATGCGATCAGATGTATGCATGTATACTGTCTGATGTGTGACTGTGTGTGAACGTAAGCGATCGGATCTGTGAGTGTCGGCAGGAGGCAGAGGAGCACGGCCTGCAGCACAGCTGCTGGGATCGTGGGGTGGGTGGGAAGAAGTGGGGTGGTTGTGTGTTTGTGTGTGAGTGTGATCTGATGTGTGTGTGTGTGTGTGAGATCTGATGTGTGTGTGAGATCTGATGTCAGCCAGACGCAGGGGAGCACAGCTGCAGGGAGATCACAGGGAGAAGTGTGTGTGTGTGTGAGAGTGAGATCTGATGTCAGCCAGACGCAGGGGATGGGATGTGATGGGAGATCACAGAAGGATCTGGGAGCCATACAGACGCCCTGGGCTGGTAAGTATGACGATCCTGGGATGGGGGGCAGTCTGCTTTTTGTGGGGGGTAAACTTACCCCCAACCATGTCTCCTCGAGAATAAGACACCCCCTGAAAATAAGACACAGTGCTTTTTTCAGGGCAAAAAAAAATATAAGACAGTGTCTTATTTTCGGGGAAACAGGGTAACAATATGAAACTGTATGGATATACCTTATATGTGTATGCAAGATAAAAAATTCTTCATTACAGGTTGTCAGCCGGTATCCTATTTAGGGGTGGTTATTCAGGCAGTCCCATTTATTTTGGAATCACAGGTAGGTCCAGCCCAAAATCCTGTGTGCTATAGGATTCATGTATTTTGTAAACTATCCGGATCCACACTGCTAGTAGTAAACAATTTGGTGTGCTTTTCCCCCTCTAGATACATTCCAGTAGTCTATTGGAGACTGTTGAGGATTGGAGCTATGAGTGCTACCAATATGTGAGGTATTATTTCCTCCTTTTTTTACATCAAATATTATACTCCTGAATGGTTGGATTTCAGCCTACTTACATGTATTATTAAATTGTTTGTATACATAGGTAAAACTACATATGGGTAGGTCTTACAATTGATTGGCTCAAACGTAAAATATCTCCTATATTATGTGAAAGGAAAACGGATACAACCATTTTTTGATTAGTATGAGGATTAAATCAAATACTGTATGTACATGGAATTGTGTGGGATCTTTGGTTCCTTAGGTGACGAGGTTTCTTTTTTTGTTACAGAATGTGATTTAAAGAATTTTTCAAGAATTCTGGTCAAAAGCCCCTCCTGATGAGCCCTGGATCATCAATATCAAAAATGGCGAAATGCGTTGGGAATTTCTTGAATAGCAAATCTTGTGTCTTAAAATTGTGTGTTGTATCTATCTGCTATTGAGCACACAGACTGATTTAAAAATATCTGACGACCCCTAAGCCCCTAATGCCTATATGTCGTGGTGATGATGCAGACAAATTAGTCACTGTTGACTGTGCACTCTTTCCTCACTGTGGTGTTACTGCTTTGGGGTGTTTCTAACCATTAGAGGGAATGCACCCAGCCAAACTAGGGAGGGCCATCATCTAGGGACGGAGCCGTCGTGGAACGGGGAGGTCACCACATTTAGGATGCCGACCCCCATAGCCTAGGAAGGGAAAAGGACAGGGATATATTCTCTCCTCATTTTAAACTTAAATGTTTGTTTATGTATGTGAATTTGATATCAATAAAATTATACGGTTTTATGAAAAAGTAGTGAAGTCTGAGGTTTGAGTGCATATTGCTAATCCCTACCTAACCGTCCTTGTATACATTAGCATTGATAAAGACATCTTTAGAAAAAGTATTTCTAAAGATCTTTTACCGTATGCTAATGGGCGCGGGGACTAGTCTCAAGGGTGTTAGTTCCCCTTGCCAGTCGGCTCCATTAGCATGTTAGTACACCCACATGGGCCCATAGGGGTGTACTAACATGCTAATGAATATGCAGCATCACAGGATGATCTCACTCACCTCTTCGCTGCCATCGCATCCGACGCTGGATTTCAGCTCAGTGCGCATGTCCCCGGAGTTTGGGTCATGCGCACTACTTCAGTTTGAAGCCCAGATGCGTACACCCGGCTTCATACTGCGCATGACCGAAACTCCAGGGCCATGCGCACTGAGCCAAAATCCCCCGTCAGACACAATGGCGGCGGAGAGGTGAGTGAGATCATCCTCTGACGTTGCAAATTCATTAGCACGTTACACACCCACAGGGGCGTACTAACATGCTAAAGGGGCCGACTAGGCGGGGAACTAACGCCCAGGGGACTAGTCCCTGCGCTCATTAGCATACAGTAAAAGATCTTTAGAAATACTCTTTCTAAAGATCTCTTTAATCTATGCTAGTGTATACAGGGACAGTTAGGCAGGGATTAGTAATATGCACCCAGAACTGCTTGTGGTGGATTTAACAAGTTAACATTGTTAGAGGCAAGGGCCACCCGTGACATGCCCTTGACCCGACATCACTGGCCTGACAACTAGTAACTTAACCCCTGCCCTGTGGGTGCTACATATGGCGCATGTCAGGAACATGTGCATGGAGTGAGACTGTCCCATATGCAATAGATAATGGCTGTGCCACACAGGACCTGCCTCTAACAGCTGCAGGGGTACTGGAGCTCCACCTGCAACAGTTTTATATATATATACGGTATATATACATACACAGTCATATGAAAATGTTTGGGCACCCCTATTAATGTTAACCTTTTTTCTTTATAACAATTTGGGTTTTTGCAACAACTATTTCAGTTTCATATATCTAATAACTGATGGACTGAGTAATGTTTCTGGATTGAAATGAGGTTTATTGTACTAACAGAAAATGTGCAATCCGCATTTAAACAAAATTTGACCGGTGCAAAAGTATGGGCACCTCAACATAAAAGTGACATTAATATTTTGTAGATCCTCCTTTTGCAAAAATAACAGCCTCTAGTCACTTCCTGTAGCTTTTAATGAGTTCCTGGATCCTGGATGAAGGTATATTTGACCATTCCTGTTTACAAAACAATTCCAGTTCAGTTAAGTTTGATGGTCGCCGAGCATGGACAGCACGCTTCAAATAATCCCACAGATGTTCAATGATATTCAGGTCTGGGGACTGGGCTGGCCATTCCAGAACATTGTAATTGTTCCTCTGCATGAATGCCTGAGTAGATTTGGAGCGGTGTTTTGGATCATTGTCTTGCTGAAATATCCATCCCCTGCGTAACTTCAACTTTGTCACTGATTCTTGCACATTATTGTCAAGAATCTGCTGATACTGAGTTGAATCCATGCGACACTCAACTTTAACAAGATTCCCGCTGCCGGCATTGGCCACACAGCCCCAAAGCATGATGGAACCTCCACCAAATTTTACTGTGGGTAGCAAGTGCTTTTCTTGGAATGCCGTGTTTTTTGCATAACGCCTATTTGTATGGCCAAACAACTCAATCTTTGTTTCATCAGTCCAAAGGACCTTCTTCCAAAATGTAACTGGCTTGTCCAAATGTGCTTTTGCATACCTCAGGTGACTCTGTTTGTGGCGTGCTTGCAGAAACGGCTTCTTTCGCATCACTCTCCCATACAGCTTCTCTTTGTGCAACGTGCGCTGTATTGTTGACCGATGCACATTGACACCATCTGCAGCAAGATGATGCTGCAGGTCTTTGGAGGTGGTCTGTGGATTGTCCTTGACTGTTCTCACCATTCTTCTTCTCTGCCTTTCTGATATGTTTCTTGGCCTGCCACTTCTGGGCTTAACAAGAACTGTACCTGTGTTCTTCCATTTCCTTACTATATTCCTCACAGTGGAAACTGACAGTTTAAATCTCTGAGACAACTTTTTGTATCCTTCCTCTGAACAACTATGTTGAATAATCTTTGTTTTCAGATCATTTGAGAGTTGTTTTGAGGAACCCATGATGCCACTCTCCATAGGAGATTCAAATAGGAGAACAACTTGCAAGTGGCCACCTTAAAAACCTTTTCTCATGATTGGATACACCTGCCTATGAAGTTCAAAGCTCAATGAGGTTACAAAACCAATTTAGTGCTTCAGTAAGTCAGTAAAAAGTAGTTAGGAGTGTTCAAATCAAGAAATTACTAAGGGTGACCATACTTTTGCACCTGTCAAATTTTGTTTAAATGCGGATTGCACATTTTCTGTTAGTACAATAAACCTCATATCAATCCAGAAATATTACTCAGTCCATCAGTTATTAGATATATGAAGCTGAAATATCTGTTGCAAAAACCCAAATTGTTATAAAGAAAAAAGGTTAACATTAATAGGGGTGCCCAAACATTTTCATATGACTGTATATATATATATATATATATATATATATATATATATATAAATATATATAAATTTATATATATATTAATATATATTAATATATATATATACTTTAATATATATATTAATAATATACAGTACAGACCAAAGGTTTGGACACACCTTCTGATTCAAAGAGTTTTCTGTATTTTCAGGACTCTGAAAATTGTAGATTCACATTGAAGGCATCAAAACTATGAATTAAAACATGAGGAATGAAATACTTAAAGTGTGAAACAACTGAAAATATGTCTTATATTATAGGTTCTTCAATGTATCCACCTTTTGCTTTGATTACTGCCTTGCACACACTTGGCATTCTCTTGATGAGCTTCAAGAGGTAGTCACCGGAAATGGTTTTCCAACAGTCTTGAAGGAGTTCCCAGAGATGCTTAGCACTTGTTGGCCCTTTTGCCTTCACTCTGCGGTACAGCTCACCCCAAATCATCTCGATTGGGTTCAGGTCTGGTGACTGTGGAGGCCAGGTCATCTGGCCCGGTAGCTAAAGGATGGCACCTCCTGTCAGTGTGTCAACAAGATATTGGGGTGCACTTTAGGTTCCAAAGCCATAAAGTGAAAAGCACATAAATAAATATTCATGCAAAGCATCTTGGGAGTGCCTTGTCTACTTTTCAGGTCATCTGGCCTAGCACCCCATCACTCTCCTTCTTAGTCAAATAGCCCTTACACAGCATGGAGGTGTGTTTGGGGTCATTGTCCTGTTGAAAAATAAATGACGGCCCAACTAAATGCAAACCGGATGGAATAGCACGGCCGCTGCAAGATGCTGTGGTAGGCATGCTGGTTCTGTATGCCTTAAATTTTGAATAAATCCCCAACAGTGTCACCAGCAAAGCACCCCCACACCATCACACCTCCTCCTCCATGCTTCACGGCGGGAAAAAGCCATGTAAAGTCCATCCGTTCACCTTTTCTACAAAGACACGGTGGTTGGATCCAAAGATCTCAAATTTTGACTCATCAGACCAAAGCACAGATTTCCACTGGTCTAATGTCCATTCCTTGTGTTCAGTAGCCCAAACAAGTCTCTTCTGCTTGTTCCTGTCCTTAGCAGTGGTTTCCTAGCAGCTATTTTACCATGAAGGCCTGCTGCACAAAGTCTGATCTTAACAGTTGTTCTAGAGATGAGAAGGTGTGTCCAAACTTTTGGTCTGTACTGTGTGTGTGTGTGTGTATATATATATATATATATATATATATAATAAATATATCGGAATTGCCCCGTCCATAACTGCCCCATCAAAATATGAAATTAATTAACCTGATCGGGAAACACCATTAAAAGAAAGTTAAAAAAAAATTAAATTGCAAAAATTGCATCTTTTAGGGGGGTGTTTTGGGTTTTGATCACCACAACACCATATTAAAATGCTGTACAAAAGCAATTTGGCCGTTCTTGCTGTAGAGTTTCCGTTGTAAAAATAAAACATAAAATAAATGGAATTTATTTCACCACTTTTGGAATATTTTTTTACATTTCCGTTTATATTGTAAAATTAATTATGAAATTAAAAACTATAAGTTGCCCCCCCCCCCCCAAAAAAAAAACACAACAAAAAAAAACCAAGCCCTAATGCGATGAAAAATAAAAAAAACTTATGGTTATTTTAAAAAGGCGAGGAAAAATGAAAACACAAAGATTACAATTGCCTGAGTCCTTAAAATTAACCTGTCGTGTTGTAAATGATATCTGACCTGCAGTCAGGATGTTTTAGAGCAGGAGAAGCAGATCAGATCAATATGCATTATTGCAGGAAAATTGCCAGTAAAACTTGTATTCAATTTATTGAAACACCTGGTGTATCCAGATGGGCGGTCCTATTCACTGATTGACAGTCTTCCCTGTATATCTGTGCATGCAGAGGATGGCATCTACAAATGTGCATGCAGAGGATGGCATCTACAAATGTGCATGCAGAGGATAGCTTCTACAAATGTGCATGCAAAGGATGGCTTGTACAAATGTGCATGCAGAGGATGGCATCTACAAATGTGCATGCAGAGGATGGTTTGTACAAATGTGCACGCAGAGGATGGCATCTACAAATGTGCATGCAGAGGATGGCATCTACACATGTGCATGCAGAGGATAGCTTCTACAAATGTGCATGCAAAGGATGGCTTGTACAAATGTGCATGCAGAGGATGGCATCTACAAATGTGCATGCAGAGGATGGCTTCTACATATGTGCATGCAGAGGATGGCTTGTACAAATGTGCATGCAGAGGATGGCTTCTACAAATGTGAAGGCAGAGGATGGCTTCTACAAATGTGCATGCAGAGGATGGCATCTCCAAATGTGCATGCAGAGAATGGCTTGTACAAATGTGCGTGCAGAGAATGGCATCTACAAATGTGCATGCAGAGGATGGCATCTACAAATGTGCATGCAGAGGATGGCATCTACAAATGTGCATGCAGAGGATAGCTTCTAAAAATGTGCATGCAAAGGATGGCATCTACAAATGTGCATGCAGAGGATGGCATCTACAAATGTGCATGCAGAGGATGGTTTGTACAAATGTGCACGCAGAGGATGGCATCTACAAATGTGCATGCAGAGGATGGCATCTACAAATGTGCATGCAGAGGATAGCTTCTAAAAATGTGCATGCAGAGGATAGCTTCTACAAATGTGCATGCAGAGGATAGCTTCTAAAAATGTGCATGCAAAGGATGGCATCTACAAATGTGCACGCAGAGGATGGCTTCTACAAATGTGCATGCAGAGGATGGCTTCTACAAATGTGCACGCAGAGGATGGCTTCTACAAATGTGCACGCAGAGGATGGCTTCTACAAATGTGCACGCAGAGGATGGCTTCTACAAATGTGCATGCAGAGGATGGCATCTACAAATGTGCATGAGAGGATGGTTTGTACAAATTTGCACGCAGAGGATGGCATCTACAAATGTGCATGCAGAGGATGGCATCTACAAATGTGCATGCAGAGGATGGCATCTACAAATGTGCATGCAGAGGATAGCTTCTACAAATGTGCATGCAGAGGATGGTTTGTACAAATTTGCACGCAGAGGATGGCATCTACAAATGTGCATGCAGAGGATGGCATCTACAAATGTGCATGCAGAGGATGGCTTCTACAAATGTGCATGCAGAGGATGGCATCTACAAATGTGCATGCAGAGGATGGCATCTATAAATGTGCATGCAGAGGATGGCTTCTACAAATGTGCATGCAGAGGATGGCATCTACAAATGTGCATGCAGAGGATGGCATCTATAAATGTGCATGCAGAGGATGGCATCTATAAATGTGCATGCAGAGGATGGCATCTATAAATGTGCATGCAGAGGATGGCTTCTGTGTAGCATTTTTCCACCCCAGAATAAATGAAAAACATATTAGAAAAACAGCATGCGAAAAAAACGCCCTGAAAACGGGGCAAAAATGCAGTGTTTTTGATGCAGAAATGGTGCAGAAATTTCTGCAAGCAAATACTCAACATCTGCACATAGCCTTACAATTATTTTCTGACTACTCCACTATATCAACTCCCCATATACCCACTGATGAACCCATTTTCTTTTGGTCTGGGCACATATTGTCACAGAAGGGCTCTATTACTTCAGGATCATACTTTTGTCTGTTTATTAACTCAGCAATAGGAATGTTTACTAGATATAAAAAAGCATAAACTTCCCGAAAATCTAGGAAGGGGCAAACGAAGAAAAATCCCTAACAGAATTAGTTTCAGGATGTGATTGTCATTGCGCACCCAGATGTTCAGCGACTCGGATTAGCTCATGAACACGGCGCAGTCCAAGATCTGCCGAGGTAGTGTCCTAGATTACTCCATAACATCCACGTCAGCCTGCTTGCTACAAAGCTAAAAGGAAAGAGAAAACAAAGGACATTTTCTCCAGGAACTGATCCGAGATTCAGGATATATCTGAGAAATTATGGAGCAGTCACATCTAATGTTCAAACATTTTTATATAAACTGTTAATGCTCCCATAAAACACACACACCTTGCAGTACTGTATACAGGCAGGATGAGAGCGCATCCTCTAATACTCAATAACCTGACATTTTTTAAGGTAGGCAAAAATCTTAGGTAGCGGTCACCCAAAACTTTATCCGAAATCTATTCCTACATACAGACATGCTCGGCTCAGCATATGATTGCAACACTGAGTGTACAATAGAGCAGCTTATCTCCCCCGTGAAATCCAACATGCCCAGTCCGTATTTACTCTTATATCTGTTGTCACACCACTCCCATACACCATTATGACCCTTAGGGTATGTGCGCACGTTGCTTTTTACCTGCTTTTTACCTGCTTTTTTGCTGCTTTTTCTTCTGCGCTGTTTAATGCCAAAATGGATGTGTTCTTCTATTCAAGCAAAGTCTATGGCAATTTGGGTTTCTTGTTCACACTATGTTGTTCAAAATGCTGCCTTTTTGAGGCAGAACTTTGGTCAAAAACTCAGCTTTGCAATGCAAAACCCAATGGTCGACCCATTCCTGGTTTAGCTGATATTTATCTAAGAGGCTGTTAAGGTGACATTTTTTATTTGTTTACCAAATACTGTAAACCGAGGCTGTGACAGATGTCATGTATTTCTATGTTAACCAGGCTTGACGGGATAGGCTACCTCTATAATAGTTACTGAATTCTCAGCAACAGTAAAGGCCCCGTCACACACAGAGATAAATCTTTGGCAGATCTGTGGTTGCAGTGAAATCATGGACATATTGTTCCATTTGTACACAGCCACAAACCTGGCACTGATTGTCCACAATTTCACTGCAACCACAGATCTGCCAAAGATCTATCTCTGTGTGTGACAGGGCCTTAAAGGCCCCGTCACATGCGACAATATATCGTGCGATCGCACCCGCCCCCGTTGTTTGTGCGCCACGGGCAATTCGTTGCCCGTGACGCACAATGTCGTTAACCCCCGTCACACGCACTTACCTCCCTAGCGACGTCGCTGTGGGCAGCGAACATCCTCTTCCTGAAGGGGGAGGGACGTTCGGCGTCACAGCGACGTTACAGAGCGGCCGCCCAATAGAAGCGGAGGGGCGGAGATGAGCGGGACATAACATCCCGCCCACCTCCTTCCTTCAGCATTGCCGGCGGGACGCAGGTAAGCTGTGTTCATCATTCCCGGGGTGTCACACGGAGCGATGTGTGCTGCCTCGGGAACGATGAACAACCGGATGTTCGATTTTTAGAAAATGAGCGATGTGTCAATGATGAATGAGAAGGTATTTCTGCTCGTTCATAGATGTCACACGCTACGATATCACTAACGATGCTGGATGTGTGTCACTTACGACGTGACCCCGCCAACATCTCGTTAGATATATAGTAGCGTGTAAAGCCCGCTTAAGAGAGTTGATGTCATGGGTGACAGACAACAGACAGTCATGTGGATTCTGGCAATAGAAGGTCACAGTGTTTGGCTGCGCAAAATACTCCCTGACTTTCTATTGTTCCTGCTGTCAGTATTTATTGTAATAGGTAACTTTCTTACTGGATTTTCATCTGCCCCCCCCCCTTCCCTCTTTGGACCAAGCAGGAACTCGCCTTCCACCCAACTCTGATCATCAGTATTCTCTTGGTGCTTAAATAGTTCCTTGTTCCTTGGACTGGGGCTGTTGACATTAATCAGTTCATTCTAGCTCTGGTTGCAAGCAGGTGGCTTGCTCTCATCTGTAGTATCGTTGCTGAAGCTTTGCTTAACTTCCGCCTGACTCATCTGTGGATAAGTAGTTCATGCTTTTTACCCCGTGTGTCCTCCATGTATTTTCCTTTAGCATTTAGTGGGGTTGACGAAGAGCTCATCTCACACGTTCCCTATTTAGGGCCCAGCACTGTGTTCGTCGTTCCCAGGGTGTCACATGGAGCGATGTGTGCTGCCTCAGGAACGACGAACAACCGGCGCGCAGAAGGAAGAATGACATTATAAAAATGAACGACGTGTCAACAAGCAACGATAAGGTGAGTATTTTTGCTCGTTAACAGTTGTTCGGTGGTGTCACACGCTACGACATTTCTAACGATGCCGGATGTGCGTCACAAATTCCGTGACCCCGACGACATATCGTTAGGTATATCGTAGTGTGTGACAGGGCCTTTACTACACAGTGTATTGGCTATTCTTTTATGCTTTGTAGACTTCACATAACTGAATGGGCGGTCCTGTTCTTACACTGCTAGAAGTACAATTGCAGCAGCACATTGCTTCTCCTCAGTGCTGCAGACCCCTTGCTCCCTCTCCTGGGTGCTCATGTCCTGCCCTTCTCTGAGTTATCAAGGTGAACTAAGTATAGAATTCACCTTATGCTTGTATGCACTTTCTGCTCCTGTTCAAGTTCCCATCTGACCAATTTTATCTTCTACCATCTACATAAAAAAAAATGAGCCGAGGCATGAGTATATGTCCATATTATTTTTATCTTGGGTTTTATTTGTTTATCTCCAGTGTAAACATGCGCTAATAATTTCCATGTATACCATCTCATGTTCCAGCTAATTCTTTTGTTTTTTTCTTTAGTCTCTTGTACTCAGTACAAATAGTTTGTGGCCCTCTTTTCACTGATCTGGGCATTTCTTCTATAATGCTTCCCATGACCGGGGTGTCCATAGTCGGGCCCAGTAACTCTGCCCTTATTCAGATTGAGGTTTGTTTTTGACCAATTTGGGTACAACTTGTGGAGGTGGGATGGGTTTACGCTTTTTTTGATCAAAATAGTGTTTACTAAGTACCCTATATTTATATACATGCATTATTGCTTTTTACTTATTTACAGTAGGGTATATTATATGTTCATATAATTTTGATCTTGGAGTTTGCTATCCACATCAGTATAGCTGCCTGTGTGGTTTTACATCAATTTTAAATGGTTTCTCTCAACTATCACGCTAGGTACAGGGAAGTACCAAGCGAGTGGCGAAAGTTAAGGGAAGGGGACCCCTGCTTCTAGGGAAGAGGGAGATGGTGACCTGACCTTACCTACCCCTTGTCTCCTCACCACCCTACATAGGTTCCGCACCTATACGCCAAGCCGGATACCTGACCCCAGGTATCCCTAGTGCTGGGCCCTAAATAGGGAACGTGTGAGATGAGCTCTTCGTCAACCCCACTAAATGCTAAAGGAAAATACATGGAGGACACACGGGGTAAAAAGCATGAACTACTTATCCACAGATGAGTCAGGCGGAAGTTAAGCAAAGCTTCAGCAACGATACTACAGATGAGAGCAAGCCACCTGCTTGCAACCAGAGCTAGAATGAACTGATTAATGTCAACAGCCCCAGTCCAAGGAACAAGGAACTATTTAAGCACCAAGAGAATACTGATGATCAGAGTTGGGTGGAAGGCGAGTTCCTGCTTGGTCCAAAGAGGGAAGGGGGGGCAGATGAAAATCCAGTAAGAAAGTTACCTATTACAATAAATACTGACAGCAGGAACAATAGAAAGTCAGGGAGTATTTTGCGCAGCCAAACACTGTGACCTTCTATTGCCAGAATCCACATGACTGTCTGTTGTCTGTCACCCATGACATCAACTCTCTTAAGCGGGCTTTACAGGCTACTATATATCTAACGAGATGTTGGCGGGGTCACGTCGTAAGTGACACACATCCAGCATCGTTAGTGATATCGTAGCGTGTGACATCTATGAACGAGCAGAAATACCTTCTCATTCATCATTGACACATCGCTCATTTTCTAAAAATCGAACATCCGGTTGTTCATCGTTCCCGAGGCAGCACACATCGCTCCGTGTGACACCCCGGGAATGATGAACACAGCTTATCTGCGTCCCGCCGGCAATGCTGAAGGAAGGAGGTGAGCGGGATGTTTACCTCCCGCTCATCTCCACCCCTCCGCTTCTATTGGCCGGCTGCTGTGTGACGTCGCTGTGACGTTGAACGTCCCTCCCCCTTCAGGAAGTGGATGTTCGCCGCCCACAGCGAGGTCGTTTGGAAGGTAAGTACGTGTGACGGGAGGTTACAGGATTGTGCGACACGGACAACAAATGCCCGTGCCGCACAAATGATGGGGGTGGATGCGATCGCAAATTCGATCGCACGACATATTGAAACGTGTAAAGCAGGCTTTACACTCCTTTACAATAGAGCTTGTAATTGCTATATATTGTATTAGTTTAATGCTTCTAACTATTTCCGTGGTGTGAAACTGGAGATGCAGTTCTATTGATGCACACAGCAGAGGCTTAACCTCTGCCATATGCATCAACAGGACAACATTTCCAGCTTCATGTTACTGTAATTACTAGCTCAGCATTGCACTGCCTAGTAATTACAAGCACTGTTGTGCTGTTGTGTAGGAGTATAGAAGAGTTGACCTCTACTAAAATTAGCTAATGATGTACAACCAGACTGGAAGTTTTACTTATGGAGATGGCAGAAGATAAAATCAGTCAGGCAGTGATCTGTAGTGGAGCAGAGAACACACACCGGCACAGAGTATTTTAAAGGCAGCATACTGTCCATGTCAGTGCTGGAGGTAGAGCACAGCTGTTAGGTCTGCATGAAGATGAAGCAGGTAGCACAATGAGTTCATTAATGTAATAATAATAATATTAGTTACATAGCGCCAACATATTTCCCAGCATTTACAATTCATCAGGATAGTGGCCAAAACACAGGACTGTGTGGGAGCGTCTGACGTGAGTTGTGTGGCTTCCAGTTTTGTTCTAGTGGGCAAAGTATCTCTTAATAGAAATTCATACTAAAGAGGTATAGTATAGACATATTTATATATATACAGTTAGGTCCAGAAATATTTGGACAGTGACACAATTTTCGCGAGTTGGGCTCTGCATGCCACCACATTGGATTTGAAATGAAACCTCTACAACAGAATTCAAGTGCAGATTGTAACGTTTAATTTGAAGGTTTGAACAAAAATATCTGATAGAAATTGTAGGAATTGTACACATTTCTTTACAAACACTCCGCATTTTAGGAGGTCAAAAGTAATTGGACAAATAAACCAAACCCAAACAAAATATTTTTATTTTCAATATTTTGTTGCGAATCCTTTGGAGGCAATCACTGCCTTAAGTCTGGAACCCATGGACATCACCAAACGCTGGGTTTCCTCCTTCTTAATGCTTTGCCAGGTCTTTACAGCCGCAGCCTTCAGGTCTTGCTTGTTTGTGGGTCTTTCCGTCTGTCAGAGTTCCAGGATTTCCAGTTTTCTTTTGAAGGATCTTGCCCTTTGTTAACATGGAGTTTTCTGTTCTGTTGCCCTACTTCCTGTTCATCTGTTTAAAAGCCCGCCCCTAAGCTTAGTCTAGTTGCCTGAGTATACTGCTTCCTGTCTACTCCTGCCCTGCTGCTCTTGGTTCCTGATTGATATTTGGATCCTGTTGAAAACACCCGACACCGGCTCTGGACTTCACCTGGTCTCATAAAGCTGTGCCCGGACTCCGTCTGCCATCTCTGGTCGGCACTTCTGCCCGGTTCCTTCCATTTCATATCCACCCTAGGACTCACATCACGTACGGACATTTTTGGACTATACCTGTTGCCCTTTCGTGTCCCGGCTGCTGCGCATTTAGGCCTTCTGGGGTGATCGCCAGACAGTCCCTGTATAGGGGTTCGCTCCTGGTGGTCTCCCTGGGGGAGTCCGGTGCGTGGCCCCGGGAATTCCCCTTTGCTCCGACCCTGGCAGGTATTTACTGTGTTTATGTTCTACTGTGTTTATGTTCTGTTTTGTGTACATATTGTTGGTTGCATATTATAAACGTCTTTGCACCAAGAACCCGTCTCTGGTTGTCATTGCCCTAACGCAATCGAAATCCTCAGTTCATACAATAGTATTACACCGTCTTAAGTCTGGATTTGAGCAAGTGAAATGCATGCTCAATTGGGTTAAGATCTGGTGATTGACTTGGCCATTGCAGAATGTTCCACTTTTTTGCACTCATGAACTCCTGGGTAGCTTTGGCTGTATGCTTGGGGTCATTGTCCATCTGTACTATGAAGCGCCGTCCGATCAACTTTGTGGCATTTGGCTGAATCTGGGCTGAAAGTATATCCCGGTACACTTCAGAATTCATCCGGCTACTCTTGTCTGCTGTTATGTCATCAATAAACACAAGTGACCCAGTGCCATTGAAAGCCATGCATGCCCATGCCATCACGTTGCCTCCACCATGTTTTACAGAGGATGTGGTGTGCCTTGGATCATGTGCCGTTCCCTTTCTTCTCCAAACTTTTTTCTTCCCATCATTCTGGTACAGGTTGATCTTTGTCTCATCTGTCCATAGAATACTTTTCCAGAACTGAGCTGGCTTCATGAGGTGTTTTTCAGCAAATTTAACTCTGGCCTGTCTATTTTTGGAATTGATGAATGGTTTGCATCTAGATGTGAATCCTTTGTATTTACTTTCATGGAGTCTTCTCTTTACTGTTGACTTAGAGACAGATACACCTACTTCACTGAGAGTGTTCTGGACTTCAGTTGATGTTGTGAACGGGTTCTTCTTCACCAAAGAAAGTATGCGGCGATCATCCACCACTGTTGTCATCCGTGGACACCCAGGCCTTTTTGAGTTCCCAAGCTCACCAGTCAATTCCTTTTTTCTCAGAATGTACCCGACTGTTGATTTTGCTACTCCAAGCATGTCTGCTATCTCTCTGATGGATTTTTTCTTTTTTTTCAGCCTCAGGATGTTCTGCTTCACCTCAATTGAGAGTTCCTTAGACCGCATGTTGTCTGGTCACAGCAACAGCTTCCAAATGCAAAACCACACACCTGTAATCAACCCCAGACCTTTTAACTACTTCATTGATTACAGGTTAACGAGGGAGACGCCTTCAGAGTTAATTGCAGCCCTTAGAGTCCCTTGTCCAATTACTTTTGGTCCCTTTAAAAAGAGGAGGCTATGCATTACAGAGCTATGATTCCTAAACCCTTTCTCCGATTTGGATGTGAAAACTCTCATATTGCAGCTGGGAGTGTGCACTTTCAGCCCATATTATATATATAATTGTATTTCTGAACATGTTTTCTTAAACAGCTAAAATAACAAAACTTGTGTCACTGTCCAAATATTTCTGGACCTAACTGTATAGATATATAGCGTACTGTATGTATATGTGTATAATATATATAGAAATGTATATATAATGTATAACGTCATTATATATACATAGTAACGTAGTACGTAGTAACGTCATTATACATATATATATATATATATATATATATATATATATATAAAAGGGTGTGGAGGTGTTAATGTGCCGCCCCATCGATCCCCAGGAGCTACAGCTCCCAGCTCCTCAGTCTCCGAGGGCTACTCTCTAACTCTTCTCACCTTGAGAGCTGACTCTAAACTCACTCCCTCCCACCAGTCTGCCTGACCCCTAGGTGGGTGGCCTTATTCCAGTTTAGCCAATCCCACTGGTGTGTCTGACAGGTTTGATGTGAGGTGTGATTGGGATTTGTGATGCTGATGGTGCGACACCGGTGATTGGGAACCTGGAATTGGGGGGTAGGCCCTGCACCCTGGCTAAGGATTTCAGTACCCTGTGGCACCCTGATATATTTAGGGGCACCACATTAATACACAGCAAAAAAAGTCCCATTTTAATCTTTGCCATGGGGTCCTCTCATGTCTACGCCTGTGCTTGGCAGAAGCTTGTCATATAAGACACATTTTGGGTATTAGTTACTAATACCTATCAGAGCTGACGCTAAGCCACACCAGAGGCACAATTGCTCAGAATCTAGTAGTGTATTTCTCTAGGGACTCCACAAATGAATTCAATGAAGCGTTACATTCCCTTAATTCCAATGACACTCTGTCTAATTGTTGTTTTGGAAATATTCATTACTACAGATTGTCACTTTCCATAAGGCATTAAAATCAGCCGCAATCCCATTATCTCTCTAAAATAAACAGACACATTTACTCCAAATATAATTATTAGCGTAACGTTTGTGTGCAATTCATCTGGATCTCCTTCAAGAAGTTAATTTTCACCATATCCGGGAATACAGTAAAGTCTATGAAAATCCTTGTGTATGTAATAGTTCACAGATACAGTCATACCACATAATAAGTAGTAACGTCATTATATATACATTTCTTGTACTGATCACTATGTAACTATTACAAACATTCAAAGCATCTGTATGTTGTAAAGCTGAAATCTTCCAGAATGCTATATATCACACCAACCATTAAACTTCTTATCATCTTTGAGCTCATATGCGAGCAGGTAATGTATTGATATGCACTCTATGGACAAAAGTATCGGGACACCTAAACAGTACACCTACAGGCGCTTTTATGACCTTCCATTCATTGGTTCCCCCTTTACAGCTTTCTCTATTCTTGGAAGACTTTCTATAAGATTATGGAGGTGTCAGTGGGATTTTTTTTTACTCATTTAACCAGTAAAGTATTTGTGAGGTTAGATACTGATGTTGGAGGAGGGAGCCGGGCACATCATTTATGTTCTAGTTCATCCTAAAGGTGCTCAGTGAGGTTGAGATCAGGGTTTCATGGGGCGGCCATCATGTTCTTCCCAACAAAAACTCGCCCAAACATTTCTTTATGACCCTTGCTTTGTGCATTTGGGGCATAGTCATGGGGAACAGAAAATGGGCTTCCCCAAACAGCTTACACAATGGTTTGGTATTCTGAAACTTTAAGATTTCCATCTAATGGAATTAAAGAGAACCTGTCATCAGATTTTTGCAATATAAGCCAAAACTAGCACCTTAAAGGGAACCGGTCACTGGGTTTTTCCCTCAAGAGCTGCAGCCACCACCAGTGAGCTCTTATGTACAGCATTCTAGAATCTATATATATAATTGCCTTATTCTGTCTGTCTGTCTTGCTCCAAAATTGTGTCCTTACCGCGACAAGCGTCTCATTGGCCACTTGCCTCGCCTCGTCTCCGCCCCCCTGCATGGATTGGCCGCTCGCCTCGGCTCCGCCCCCTGCACGAATTGGCCGCTTGCCCAGGCTCCGCCCCCACACGGATTGCACGCTCGCTCTGGCCCCGCCCCCCGCACGCATTCCCCGAACCGACAGGAGCCCCGACTCCCAGGTGAGTGCTGTCCCCCCGGGAGCCCACATCAGCGTACGCCGCCAACCCAGCCGACACATACCCTCGCATTGCGTACTCTGGTGTGGGCTCCCGTGCCAGCGGGGGGCGGGGTACGATGGTAACCATGGTACACATCGAGTAATATTGTGTAGCATGGTTACCAACGTACACCGGCTCCCAGGTGAGCGCATCAAGGTCCTGCAGCGGTGGAACACACACACACGCACACACATAAGAACAGACACACATACACACACACACACACACACACACATCAGATCACACTCACTCTCACACACACATCAGATCGCATCCACACACTCACAGCATCCGGCGATATCGCTTGCTTCTCGGCGGCGATACTGTGCTGCAGTGACCTTCCAGGACCTGCCGGAGGATCACATGGCCGGAAGCATGTGGTATCTCCGGATGTTCTGAGCGCCTATGTGCGATATCGTCAGTGTGTGTGTGCGTGTATGCAATCGGGTGTGTGCGTGTATGCGATCGGGTGTGTGCGTGTATTCGATCGGGTGTGTGCGTGTATGCAATCGGGTGTGTGCGTGTATGCGATCGGGTGTGTGCGTGTCGGCAGAAGGGAGAGGAGCACTGTGTGCAGCACAGCTGCTGGGACTGCCCACCGGAGGGCACAGGCAGAAGTGGGGTGTGAGTGTATGCGATCAGATGTGTGCGTGTATACTGTCTGATGTGTGACTGTGCAGCACGATGGGGAGTGCACAGCATGGGGGATGGAGCAGGATGGGGACTGCGCAGCATGGAGGATGGAGCACAATGGGGAGTGCGCAGCATGGGGGATGGAGCACGATGGGGACTGCGCAGCATGGGGGATTGTTGTGAATGTTAGTTATGTCTTGGCTGCTAGGAGGCTCCCTCTGGTGGCCAGGAAGGGTTTGGATAGAGACCAGGTGTGTTGTGCAGTGGGTGTTTCCTTTCCTAACTCTCTGCCTATTTAAGTCCTGGTCTGATTGCAGGCTGTTGCCGGATGTCAGTTGTTCTTTGTATCTCTAGCCTGCTTAATCCTGCTCTACACCACATCTTCCCCAGATAAGTGCTTGCTCTTTATTTATTGTCTGGTTCTTTGCTTATCTGGGTTTGTCATTTGTTGTGGTTGGTTTCAGTTTATTTCCTTCCAGGGATTTTCCCCCTCAGTGGATTGTTGAGGAACTCCCTGCAGTTCTGTGTGGAGTATAGCTCCTTTTTGGGTCCATGTGTTTGTGGCTTGTTGAATTTGTTATAATTCTTGTTTTCTGTTCATTGGTATGACAAGGGCACCTGGTATAGGACGGAGTTCAGATCGAGCGATCTGAGGGCCTTTTTGTACTATCAGGAAGTTGGTATTTTTCAGGGTTTTTCTCTGGCAACCATCAGTCCCTTTCCTGTCCTTTCCTATTTTAGTCAGCGGGGGCCTCACCTTTTGCTAATCCTGTCATCTATCTGTGTATTGTGTTTTTCCTATATCACCGCAGTCTTTGAATGTGGGGGGCTTGCTATTCTTGTCTATTTTCTGAGGCAGAGAGTTATTCATCTTTCTTACCTTTAGGATAGTTAGTTCTCCGGCTGGGTTCGCGGTGCACAGGATGTTAGTTCACCCCTCGGCTCCTTCTAGTTGTGTTGGTTAGTAAGGGGATGGCGGCCAGATTAGTTGCCAATGCTCTTGTCACCTTTTTGCCAATGATTTGTGATGGTCTTCCATGGTTCCGGATCATAACAGGGGATGGAGCACGATGGGGACTGTGCAGCATGGGGGATGGAGCACAATGGGGACTGCGCAGCATGGGGGATGGAGCACGATGGGGAGTGCGCAGCATGGGGGATGGAGCATGATGGGGACTGCGCAGCATGGGGGATGGAGCACGATGGGGAGTGCGCAGCATGGGGGATGGAGCACGATGGGGAGTGCGCAGCATGGGGGATGGAGCATGATGGGGAGTGCGCAGCATGAGGGATGGAGCACGATGGGGACTGCGCAGCATGGGGGATGGAGCACGATGGGGACTGCGCAGCATGGGGGATGGAGCACGATGGGGAGTGCGCAGCATGGGGGATGGAGCACGATGGGGACTGCGCAGCATGGGGGATGGAGCACGATGGGGAGTGCGCAGCATGGGGGATGGAGCACGATGGGGACTGCGCAGCATGGGGGATGGAGCACGATGGGGAGTGCGCAGCATGAGGGATGGAGCACGATGGGGAGTGCGCAGCATGGGGGATGGAGCACGATGGGGGGTGCGCAGCATGGGGGATGGAGCACGATGGGGGGTGCGCAGCATGGGGGATGGAGCACAATGGGGGGTGCGCAGCATGGGGGATGGAGCACGATGGGGGGTGCGCAGCATGGGGGATGGAGAACGATGGGGGTGCACACCTCCCCCCAAAACACACACACACGCGCACTGCACAACACACCACACACACACTGGGAACCACAAACACCGCCCTACACAGACACCCACACACACAGACAACGCCGCACACACACAACACCCAAAACACAAACACCGCGGCACACACAAATATACGCACATACCACGCAACACACACACATTGCACAAAACATACCTCCCCCCAAAACACACACACACACCCCACACCCACACCCACACAAACCGCGCAACACACACACACAACGCTACAGACACACAGCGCTCCACAAACAACGCCACACACACAACGCAACACACAAACAACACCGCTCTCACCCCCCGCCACACCCAGACAACACCCAGAACATGTACAGCCCCTACACAAACACTTGGTAACTACACACAACATCTATATATATATATATAGCAAAAACCATACATTAACTACAAAATATGTAAATTCTAGAATACCCGATGCGTAGAATAGGGCCACCTTCTAGTACTGTATATAAGAGCCCAGGCCACTCTGTAGAGCTTAAAAAAACATTTTTATAATACTGACCTAAGGGGCGGTTCAATGGGTGTCACTGCTCGTGGGTCTGGTGCCTCCTCTCTGCTGCGATTGCTGTCCTCCTTCTGAGCCCAGTGTGGACGACGCATCCTACATCATCCACACAGGCTGGCATTGCGGTCCTGCGCAGACGCACTTTGATCTGCCCTGCTAAGGCAGATCCCTCTTACTGGACTTCATATGGCTCAGCAATATGAAGTCCCGCTGCTGCCGTATGTATCTTTTGGTCCACTGAGATAGGGACCTGTTGTCAGCTTATACTCCCCTGAAGATTACTCTTGTATGAAACGCGTCGGGAGAATAAAATTGCGTGATTTCCAGTAAGAGGGATCGTGAGTCCATAGTTAGAGGGACCACTGAGACGCCTATATCTCGTGGAGAACATGCCTGCAATAAGTGTACTGCACCGAAATGGATGAGACGGTTCCATATCCGGTTGTATAAAAAACGTTCCGTTCTATGGTGGATTCTCATGTGTGGAATTCAAATCGGTGTGGAGTGTGTTCAGTCTTTTTAAATACCACTTAGGCTCGTGGTTTTTTTTAGGCACCTTCACACATTATGTTTTTTGCCCCCTTCTTTTAATGAGAAGTGAGACATTCCTTACTTCCTTTTAAGGCATACTATTAAAGGTTATATTTTAATTTACACCATTTTTTGCTATTTTTCTGAAGTTAAAGGGGATGTCCAGGCTTTTCACGAAAGTCTGCAGCCACTCCATGTAACTGCAGACTTATGAATCCTCACATCACCGCAGCGCACACTGTGGGGACTCGCCTGTCTAGTCAGAATATGTCAGGGAGTATGCATTTTGCATACTTGCTGTCACATAAAGTCTCGGTCTTGCTGTCGACACCAGAGAATCTTCTCAGCTCGCGAGTAGAGTGACTGCAGACTTTCATGAGAGGCCGGGACAACCCTTTTAACAATTTCAGCCACATGCTGTTTTACACTTTATGATCGGTAACAATATATACGATATAATTTGCAGTAATTTTATCTATTCTGTCAACATTACAATTCATATGTATTTGATGGATTTTAAGTATATACTGCTTACTTAAAGGGATTAGTCAGAATTTAGATAAGTACGATCTTTCTTGATAGGTCATGAATATAATTGGTGGGGTTCCAACACCTGGCACCCCTAACGATCACCTGTTTGAGGTCGCAGAGGCGCCGGACGTAAGTTTACAGAACCGAAACTGCAGAACTGTGTACACTGTGTAGTGGCCATACTTGGTACTGCAGTTCAGCTCACAGTCAATTCATTTTCCACTAAACAGTGGATGAAGCCTTGGCAGCCACATTTGTTTTATATGCAACAATTGTAATCTGTCAACAGCAGTTTGATGACAAGTAGTTTTCAGTAGCAAATTATGTTTTAATTATGCACTGCACAGTGTAAATATAAACTGCAATCAGTGGCCTAATGATAATATTTAATATTTAAAAAGCAATCTAAAGGGGTTAGGTCATTTGGGAGGAGCCTATTCTGTCCGGCCTCATTCCAGGGGTCACATTGGTTTTTATTGAAGTTGTTTCTCTCTGAACGCTGCCAGTAATAGTTCCTGCTTTGCAGTGTGCGCTTCCTGGTTCCCATGAGTTTCTGAACTTGTACTTCCAAGTACTCCCTCCTCTGACCTCCGTTCCATCCAGTCTTGTCTTACTTCCTCTGTCTCCGTACCCATGATCCGCTTGTAATCCTCGTTCTCCTCCCTTCTCCATACTTACTTGTCTGCTCGGCTTTTGACCCCGGTGTGTGCTCTGACTTAGGCTCTGCTTCCCTCTGGCTTTTGACCCTCTGCTCTCACCTGATTCCAGCTATCTTTGCTCGTCTATACAGACGTGATTTCGCGGCACGGACCTTAGGCTTACTTACCACTCTCTTGCATCCCCTCATTGGTGCTAGTGACCTCTAGTGGGCTTGCGCTAGACTGCGCTCAGGAGCACTGCATCCGCCCTGAGTTACTGCGCTCCTTAGTGGTAGCATCATAAAACCTTTCTGAAATCATGCAAATGCTATATTGACCCCTAGTTGTGGCACATATGTTGGGAAGCAGGGTGTACTTCCTGGCTTTAACAATGGGCTGTGCAAACAGTAAAAGAAGTTTTTGGGTCGATGAGACTAAGAACAGATCTTATTCTCATATGTTCTGCAGATCAGATTCCGCTATTAAATTCTATGGGGAACTGTGTAAAACAGATGACACTCTGAAGTCACGTTATTGTGACGCATAAAAGGGTATGGTGGTAGGTGGGAGATAGATTTCTCCTAGAAAGTGCCTTTTGCACTGGTAAGCAGCAGGGAAGGAGGTCAAACCCTGGACCTTCTCAGTTAGTCCTGGTTTTTAGAACTAACGCCCCAGTTGCACAGCTGCAGGATTAGGACAGCATAAATAGGCAACCAGAACTTCTCACTGTGATGGCTGTTTGGGCTGGAAAGCTAAAGCAGGTTTTGTGGGGAAAACATACCTGAATGGACTGGCACGTCCAGGACCTATGCTCTGCTGTTTGACAAGCTGGACTTTTAGTTTACATACATGTCTGAAGTAAGACTGTGTTTTTCTGTTTATCAGTGTGAATAAAACACTGAATTTTCGGATTGAAAACTTACCGTATGTATGCCTTTTTACTGTGTCTCTGCCACCGCCTACCAGAACTGATTCAACTATACTATCTACTGCAGAGCTCCATCTGAGTTTGATCAGTTTTTAAGTGGTACATTGTTAAAAGTCAATAGATGAAAAAAAGTGCAGAAAGTCTACCTGCTTCAGTGAAAACAAAAACCCTCAAGAAGAAAAATAGGATGACAACTGAGTAAAAAATGGTCCATTTCTCTTGGATGGTAACACATGGATGTTTGAATGAAATTTTAGGCTGCATTCATATATTTGCAGCACAAAGATCCATTAAGTATTTTCCTACTCTGATCCTCAAAATTGGATCAGAATAAAAAATGATTTGCGTTCACAGATCTCAATCTTGCATCTGTCATTTCAATACACTGTGTGCAGAATTATTAGGCAAATGAGTATTTTGATCACATGATAATTTTTATACATGTTGTCCTACTCCAAGCTGTATAGGCTGAGAGCCAACTACCAATTAAGTAAATCAGGTGATGTGCATCTCTAATGAGGAGGGGTGTGGTGTAATGACATCAACACCCTATATAAGGTGTGCTTAATTATTAGGCAACTTCCTTTCCTTTGGCAAAATGGGTCAGAAGAGAGATTTGACGGGCTCTGAAAAGTCCAAAATTGTGAGATGTTTTGCAGGGGGATGCAGCAGTATTGAAATTGTCAAACTTTTGAAGCGTGATCACCGAACAATCAAGCGTTTCATGGCAAATAGCCAACAGGGTTGCAAGAAGTGTGTTGGGCAAAAAAGGCGCAAAATAACTGCCCATGAATTGAGGAAAATCAAGCGTGAAGCTGCCAAGATGCCATTTGCCACCAGTTTGGCTATGTTTCAGAGCTGCAACATTACTGGAGTATCAAAAAGCGCAAGGTGTTCCATACTCAGTCACATGGCCAAGGTAAGGAAGGCTGAAAAACCACCACCTTTGAACAAGAAACATAAGATAAAACGTCAAGACTGGGCCAAGAAATATCTTAAGACTGATTTTTCAAAGGTTTTATGGGCTGATGAAATGAGAGTGACTCTTGATGGGCCAGATGGATGGGCCAGAGGCTGTATCAGTAAAGGGCAGAGAGCTCCACTCCGACTCAGACGCCAGCAAGGTGGAGGTGGGGTACTGGTATGGGCTGGTATCATCAAAGGTGAACTTGTGGGACCTTTCCGGGTTGAGGATTAAGTGAAGCTCAACTCCCAGACCTACTGCTAGTTTCTGGAAGACAACTTCTTCAAGCAGTGGTACAGGCAGAAGTCGGTATCATTCAAGAAAAACATGATTTTCATGCAGGTCAATGCTCCATCACATGCATCCAACTACTCCACATCGTGACTGGCCAGTAAAGGTCTAAAAGATGAAAAAATAATGACATGGTCCCCTTGTTCACCTGATTTGAACCCCATAGAGAACCTGTGGTCCCTCATAAAATATAAGATCTCCAGGGAGGGAAAACAGTACACCTCTCGGAACAGTGTCTGGAGGCTGTGGTGGCTGCTGCACGCAATGTTGATTGTAAACAGATCAAGAAACTGACAGAATCTATGGATGGTCGGCTGCTGAGTGTCATCATAAAGAAAGGTGGCTATATTGGTCACTCATTTTTTTGGGTTTTGTTTTTGCATGTCAGAAATGTTTATTTCTAAATGTTGTGCAGTTATATTGGTTTACCTGGCGAAAATAAACAAGTGAGATGGTAATATATTTGTTTTTTATTAAGTTGCCTAATAATTCGGCACAGTAATAGTTACCTGCACAAACAGATATCCTCCTAAGATAGCCAAATCTAAAAAAAAAACACTCCAACTTCCAAAAATATTAAGCTTTGATATTTATGAGTCTTTTGGGTTGATTGAGAACATAGTTGTTGATCGATAATAAAAAAATCCTCTAAAATACAACTTGCCTAATAATTCTGCACACAGTGTAGATGTGGGAATAGATCTATTTAACTTATTGGGTCCGTGTATTGTCTGATAAATAATTGGGCAGTACTCAAATATTTCACGTGCATGTGTGAATGCAGCCTAGGGCTGGGTTCACATAACATTTCTCCCTACATCCCAAGGCTCTGTCGAGGCTTACAATTGAACCCACTCAAAATGGGACCATAGACTATAATGATGCAGATGAAGTCACAGTGTGCTCTATTGTGCATCATTTTCGGCCGTATATGTGTGCCGCCCAGGGCTATGGGGTACTCAGTCCCGGGCAGTGTACTACTGCGATGTGTCACTGGGTGGCCGTTGCCTGGTTCCGTGACCCTGGGTTTCGCTTTAAAAGGGGTTATATACAAGGGACTGTTCAATAAAGTTTATGACGTGACACTACTTGCAGGTTGCGGTTATGATAATGGAACCACTGCTGCACAGTCTCTCCACTGGGGCTGGTGTTGACGGCAGCCTGGATGTTGGACCCTCCGCAAGTAGGGCTGGGGGCCCCAGAGGGTTGGTGTTAGAATTGGGTGCATAAAGAAAGGGAGGCCACACGTGGAGTTGCTGTGTAACTGGTTCTCTTTACTCACAGTAGATGGTAACTGGTACCCGGAGGAAGGCTGGTATTCACCTCTGGTTCCCTTAGTCCCAGTGCCAGGTTGATGACCTGGTGGCTTTTTTCCCCTGCATCTTTCTCAAGTTGGTGGGTCCCCATGGCTTGGATCGTCTATGGGTCCCCTCCTGTTTGTCTCTCAGTCTCTAGTCCGTACGGCGGCAGTGTGAACCCTGTAGGGTCGGTATTCTGTTCCAGTCCCTGGTTCTCCCGTTACTGCTGGTGCCCCCGGACTTCTAAGGTCAGTGAGGTCCTGGATGGTACCCTCACTGTGCAGATGTTTATCAGATCAGAGCGTTTGCCTGACCTAGGGCTCTGTGCCCTGTCGATGCTATGGTTCCGGGAGTACCACGCTGTATTCCACCGGAAACCACATGCCTGGGCCCTCAGGTCACCGTTATACTTCCCGAGTCAGAGGAGTTGCGTTTGTCTCCTCTCTCCTTTGTCTACTCCCACCTGGTCGTTGTCTAGTGGACTGGATCGGCTCCACCTCTGGGTGGCCATCCATTGGGTCCAATTCTAATCAGTCACCAGTCTGTGAGGATGAGGGAAAACAGGGATTTTAATGTGTTTTGCTGTTACCAGCACTGGTCCAGGTCCCTGGAGGTTAGGCCCTGCATCTTTGACGGGATGCAGTACCTTGTAGTGCCCTGAGGGGTTCAGGGGCGCTACATATGCCTGTTGGAGGTAGGCAGCAAGACACAGACAATGGACCCATCAGCGCCTACGCTTAAATTCCTTTATGCAGGGTGTGACATTACACACAGTTCACACACTCTAAAATGTTTTTTTTTACTCACTTTGCTGCAATGTGAGGTAGACTCAGGAACACGGTCTCTTTAAAAGTCCAGCAGGATTATTAAAGATAACATAAACCTCTGGAGGAACATAACATGTAGCCTGTTCTGGCTTAAAGGAACATACACACGGTTTATAGACCGTCTTACTTTGCAGTACGCCTGTACAGTCTCCAGATACACTTTCTCCAGTATCCCAGTGGAGCTCACTCAGCTTCCATTCACTTCAGTGAGTCCTCACTTTCCTCAGAAGGTCCCTTCCAGAGGCTTCAAACCTCTATGAGAGTTAGCAGCCTCTCTACACTGGCTCCTGCCTGTGCGCATGTGCCGCCCCCGTGCCAGCAGCCGCCGCTGCTCGGATCCGGACCTTCTAAGGGGGTGGCTCGAGGGTCTCCAGACCCGGGGGTCTTGCGGACACGCAGAAAAAAAAGGGGGGATGTAGATGTACGGGCTAGGCCGTATTAGGTTTGTGACGCCACGCACGGTATGTGGTAATAATGGGAGTACCACCGCTGTTGTTATGGGGTGCCCGGGGGAGATGTAGTGGCAGCTGGATGTTAACCCCTCCGTGGGTAGGGATGGTTGGCCCAGGACCCAGTGTCTTTATGCAGGGTGTAGCATTGGCAAGGGCCAGTGCGCACTGGGCGTGCAGGGGGATATTTGGTTACTCACAGTAAATGAACCACACGAGTCTTTTGGTAAACCAAGGTGCTGGTGGCCGGCCGCCACAGCCGGTTGCATTCGGGTCCCCCACCCAGGCTGGTGGTGACTGTCCTTTTCCTCTGCACTGGTTTGTGTATGGTGGACTTCCTAATCTGAAACTCAGGAGTCCGCTCCCGGATAGATGTGGCCTAAGGAGCCGTGCCCACAGACGCTGGCCCGTGGGATCTATGGGCCTTGGCGGTGACCTCCTATCCCTATCGGTGGGCTATTGTCTTCTATGAGGGACTTTGGGTGGGACAGGGCCTCTAGTCCTGGCCTCAATCGATGAATTAATCAGGCCGCTGGTTTCCGGTCCTGGCTTCAGGGTCCGAGTACCCCCTCTGTCCTACAGTTTCCGGGTCGGTTCCCCGTGACGGTACCGGCGGGCTATGACCCTGTGCCGGTCCACCTCGGTTCTGCCAGCCATCTTCCCGTCTCCTGCTGACGGAGACCACCGTCTGCCTCCTAGCCAAGGCACCAGGGCTCCAACCCTGGTACCGTTCAACTTGAACCTCCTCTGCTGGAGCTACCCCTAGCTACAGCCCACACTCCTTTCAACTTGAACTTCAAAACTAATCTGCTTGACTGTCTGTTTTCCCGCCCCGGGCTGTCTAGACCCTGGGGTGGGCGTGTCCAACTGCCTGGTTGCGCCCACTGGTTTGCCTATCGTTCCCTAAGGGGGGTGACTAGGGTTTCAGGTCGGCTGTGTGTTTCCTAAGTGAGGGAAGGGTATTTTGCGGGGGCCTATCTGTGAATACCTGGTTTTTGCAGGGCGTCACACACACACACCCTCTCAGAGACTGTTCTCACACACTGAACACCATCACCATGTGCCAAAAAACTGTCTATTTTACAGACATATGACACACATCAGACACACCCATGGGTGGGGTATGTAGGCAGCGTCGGACTGGCTACCGGAGGAATCTCCAATAATACCAGGCCTGGCCGCGGTTACCTGCACTGAACTCCAGAGCTCTCACCTGAGCTCCGGAATGCAGCCTAGACTGAACTCGGGGTGTGCAGGACTGAACCGTGAGCACAGAGTAATTAATTCCCCAGTAATTGAGGTTCAGTTCATGACAGCTGCAGACAGGCCGTGCTAAACTCCGGAGCTCAGGTGAAAGCTCCGGAGTGCAGCCCAGCCTGTCTGCAGCTGTCATGAACTGAACCGCAATCGCTGGGGAATCAATCACTCGGCATTCGCGGTTCAGGCCAGGCTGCACTCTAGAGCTCAGGTGAGAGCTCCAGAGTTCAGTGCAGGTAACCACGGCGAGGCCTGGTATTACTGGAGATTCCTCCGGTAGCCAGTCCGACGCTGCATGTAGGTAGCCAGACCCACCCATCTCTCCAGCTACCTGTGAACCTGGCCTTGTGAATACTTTAACAAAAAACATGTGGCACTAGACATACCAGAACGGACCTCCAGGTTCACACCACTTCTGTGGTACATACTTCCATTTACAACATAGCCGGTCACCATCTTACAAGGGGTTCTGATGTTAGCCCCTGATGGAGTCACTGATCGTAGCGGCAAACGCTTTGTGAACCTGTGAAATCATTTGTGATTATAGTGGAGGTATTGCCATTGTTTGCTTCAGACAGAACTGTAGGATGAATATATATCGAGCTACATCGCTCTTTAGACCTGACATTCGGATCCAGCAGCTGTGTGACCATCCCCTGACACCAGAATGTAAAACAATGACAAATGACAATGTCCCCTAGACATTGCTATACATGTTCTTGTTCAGAGCTGACATTAAGACTTGTGTGGTCAAGTGAACGAGCCGGCAGTCTTATCAGGCAGGGTTCTCCGGGAGCTGCCATTTTGTAGCATGCACAGCAAATCTTGTTGGGTTAATTACCAATAAATCAGCATGACCTCTTCTCTGTGACATTTTTTTTTAACAATGATCTTTTCAAGCAGAAAATGAAGAGGCTGACTTTACAGCGTGTGCACACTGCCTGTGGTAAGATAACAGGCTGGCAACCCAGGGAGCCACATCCATGAAACACAACACTACGCCGCCAAGCACTCTATTAAATGACACATTCTATTTGTTTCCAAGACTATCTTCTCCCAGACTGATGACTATATAAAGAAGAACAAAATGAACTGTGGTTAGTTTATCAATCCACATAGTCCTACATTCTGCATAGAGGACAACGGAGAAATACCCGCATGGTTCTACAGTTTGCAGGAAAATAAAGATGTGCACAGACGATGATTATTGCTAATGACATAATACAGCTTTTAATACACTCTTACAATAACTGAAAATATATTTTACTTTTTGACTGTATCTGGTGTAGTGTTGTGTGTTTATCATATATATACATGTCTAGAAAAATGATCAAAACTGACAGCCCTTGATGGTCAATATACCAGGAGCGTAACGATCGCGGTTGCAGGGATTGCAACCGCAACTGGGCCCGAAGGTGCAGAGGGCCCGCTGGCCCCAGCCCCTGCTTCGGCTGCATGTGCGTCTGTGGCTGCACATCCAGCTGAAATACGTCCCGTCGGGTCCCTGTACTGTGATACACGCTGCCGGCCAAAGAGAAGCTGGCAGCTTTCATCTGTGTCCCAGTGACTGAGGGTAGCGCATGGCAATGACGTTATCCATTGCAATAGCACCGACACCAATGAAAGCTGCCGGCCACTGTGCGCTATTTACACAGGAGGACACTCTGCATCATGGGAGCCAAGGACGGTGAGACAGAATGGAGACATATTTACCAGGATGTGGACATATACAGTATACCAGGAGGGAAGCAGTAGATACCATGAAGGGGACAGTATATACCAGGAGGAGCCCAGCCGGGGGGACAGTATAGACCAGGAGGGGAAAATAGATACCAGAAGCAGAACAATATATACCAGGAGGGGCCCAGGATGGTGACATATATACCAGGATGGTGACATATATACCAGGATGGGAACATTTTAACCAGGATAGGGTTATATATACACCAGGATGTGGGCTAGAAAGGGGAACATACTGTATAAACTAGCATGATATACAGTGTGTCCACCCATATCCTGTCCTCCGCCATTAACTTGAGAACGGCGGCAGCTATAGGCATAGAAGTGGTGTCCAGGTATAGTAAAGTAGCCATGCAATACTCAATGAAACCACCTATAGCGCCACCTGGTGTAAAACAACGGAGGTAGCATTTTTATCTCAAAATCTTAACGAGATAGAGAAAAAAAGTGAACGCCACTGCACTTTCACTTTCATGCCCCCGGGGGTCACCAAGCAGATGATTAAGGCCGCTAGGTGCCGGCATTGATTGTATAGCTACAGGCTGGCTGCAACACAGAGATGCAGTCTCACCCACACTCACTGCACACTGTGTGCCGCTGAAGAGGAGGGAGTGGTCAGTCAGCTTCCTCTTCCAGTCAGAGATGCCAGGAGAAGAACAGCCAATCAGGAGAGGGGGCGGAGCTTGTTCAGTACAGCCGCGGGAGAAACAAAGATGAACAGGAAAACAGTGAAGGAGGAGTAGAGACTATAAAAAAGGGAGAAAAGCAAACGGATCAGAAAAAAACAGTGAGAAGCAGAGAACAGAAGGAATTGAAAGAAAGAGTGGAGGAGAGGAGGAGCAGCCAGGAGGACTGACAGGAAGTGCAGCAGTGAGGCCAGAGCCACTAACGACCTCCCACATCACATGCAGCCGACCCGCTCCTGTCAGGAGAGAGTGTGGCCATACCAGGTGATGCCGATGCGAGACTCCCGCGAGCCACTCGCAAGTGTGACTCCGGCCTTACACAGTGACACACAGGCCTCAATTTACCAGTCAGTTTTGGCCAGTTTTTGGGCATAAAACAGCTTGAAATATTGCAAACATTGTGTAAAATATTGCATTTCTATGAGTTTTTACTCCATTCACAGCCTGTATGGATCGGCCGGGTACAGGCGGGCTTGAAAAATTCATAATATTTTACACCTCAAAAGTGGTATAAATTATGACATATATCTATGGCAGCTTTCGACTGGAGCACATTTTTAGTGGTGGTGCATAGCCCATGAATTTGGGGCATCTTATTTTAGCACACAGTTCATCAAAAACACCAGTCTTGATGAACTGAACCAGTGTTTTTTTGGGGGGGTAAAATAACGTGTTTTAATAAAGTCTTATCCCGATTGTCTTATCTTGACAATATCTATCAAATAAGATGCGTTTGAAAGTACAGAGACCATTTAAAACTGTCATCCAGTTGGAGATCTCCTAACACATAACTGTAGTAAAACAAGAGTGTAGTGCTATTCATCACATTAGCTCGATATACAGTATATTGGGCATGCCTTGCAAAAGTATTCACCCCCTTGGCAATTTTTTTTTTTTATTTTTTTTTTTATAGTTTTGCTACCTCACAACATGGAATTTCACAGTTTTTTGTTTTTTTTTGAGGGTTTGCATAAGTTCATGTAAAGAATATACTTACAACTGCAAACATTTGATTTTCTTTTTATTGAAAAGCAAACAACAAATAGGACAAAATAACTGAAAACATCAGTGCATATTAACTATTAACTATTCACTGACCTAAAGTCAGCACTTTGTAGAGCCTCCTCTTGTGGCAATTACAGCTGCAAGTCGCTTGGGATAAGTCTCAATGAGCTTTCCATATGTTGCACTGAGATCTAACCCCTTAACGACTGCGGGCAGTAATATTACGTCCTAGCAGTCATGGTGTTACTGCCTGTGGTCTGCCGCCGGCAGCATGCAGCAATTGGCGCATATCTCAGCTGATTTTCACAGCTGAATTGTGTGCCTGCCAGGCACGAAAATAATCGTTCTCTGCTTGTGCCGTTTAACCCCATAAATTGCGCTGTTAATATGTGACAGCGCCGTTATAACGGCATTGGTGGTAAACAGTTACTCACCGGCCGATACCGGAAGTCACGTGACGTGATCACGTGCCTTCCGGTGGTTGTCATGGTAGCACAGGGTCATGTGATGACTCCTGTGCTAGACATGAATTACTTTTGATTTCACTCGGCCGGAAAACTGGGTGAGGCAGAAAATGAGCATATCTGCTGTTTACAGCTGTATATCTGTGATCAGCAGATAGGGCAGAGCGATCGGATTGTTGATCCATATAGCCCCCTAGGGGGACTAGTAAAATAAAAAAAAAAAGTTAAAAAAAGTTTGAAAAATTAAAAAAACATTAAAAAAAAACCTAAAAGTTCAAATCACCCCTTTCACCCCATTGAAAATTAAAGGGTTAAAAAAATAAAAAAATATACACACATTTGGTATCGCCGCGTTTAGAAACGCCCGATCTATCAAAATATAAAATCAATTAATGTGATCAGTAAACGGAGTAGCAGCAAAAAAATTCCAAACGCCCAAATTACATTTTTTTGGTTGCCACAAATTTTGCGCAAAATGCAATAATAGGCGATCAAAACGTAGCAGCTGCGCAAAAATGCTACCGTTAAAAACAGCAGCCAGAGACGCAAAAAATAAGCCATCATTGAGCCATAGATCCCGAAAAATGAGAATGCTACGGGTCATGGAATATGGCATAAACTGTGCGCCACTTTTTTCGGACAAACTTCTGATTTTTTTTAACCCCTTATATAAAAGTAAACCTATACATGTTTGATGTCTACAAACTCGCACTGACCTGAGGCATCACACCCACACATCAGTTTTACCATATAGTGAACACAGTGAATAAACTATCTCAAAAAGTATAGTGCTATCGCACTTTTTTTTGCAATTTTTACGCATTTGGAATTTTTTTGCCCTTTTCCAGTACCCTATATGGTAAAACGTATAATTTCATTTAAAAGTACAGCTTGTTCCACAAAAAATGAGCCCTCACATGACCAGATTGACTGAAAAATAAAAAAGTTACGTCTCTCAGAAGAAGAATGCCGGAAAAAAAACGGAAAGCAAACAATCGGCCAGTTGTGAAGGGGTTAAGGCAAAACTGCCACCACAGCTCCTTCAAGTTAGATGATTTCCTCTGGTGAACAGCAATCTTCAAGTCTAACCACAGATTCTAAATGGGATTAAGGTCTCAGCTGTGACTAGGCCACTCCAATATATCTGCACGTTTCCCCTTAAACCACTTGTGTGTCGCTTTAGCAGTATGTTTTGGATTATTGTCTATTTGGAAGGTGAACCTCCGTCCCAGTCTCAAATCACTGACAGACTAAAACAGGTTTTGCTCAAGAATATCCCTGTATTTTGCACATTCTTCTTCACCTCGACTTGGACCATTTTTCCTGTTAATGCTGCTGAATAACATCCCCGCAGCATAATGCTGCCACCAACATGTTTCACTGTAGGGATGGTGTTCTTGGAGTGATGAGCGGTAGGGATGGTGTTCTTGGAGTGATGAGCGGTGTTGGTTTGCCATCGGACATAGCATTGATGTTGGTCGCTAAAAAGTTCAATTTTGGTCTTACCTGACCACAGCACCTTCCTCCATATTCCTCCATATATTTATGGAGTCTCCCACATGTCTTTTGGCAAAATCAAAACAAGCCTTTGAATTTTTGGTTGTAAGTGAAGTCTTATTTCTGGCCACTCTTCCATAAAGGCCAGCTCTGTGGAGTGTTCAGCGTATTGTATTCGTATGGACAGATCATCCAGTCTCTTCTTGGCAACTCTGCAGCTCCTTCAGCGTTACCTTTGGTCTCTTTGCCCGGGCTGAGAGTTTTGGTGGGCGTCACTCACTTGACAGGTTCGTTTTGGTACCATGTTCTTTAGATATGATAATAGATTTGATGGTGCTCCTGGGGGACAGTGATAGTCACGTCTATAAATCAGACTTGGTGGGCACTCCGCAATATCAAAATGGTTGTGCTCAGTAGTAGCAAACGAATCCAATTTATATGCTACCGTACTCAAAAGGTTTTTTTTTAGAACAAATGAACTCTTATTTATGCTCGTGTTTTAGGCCAACATCACGCTTCGATCTGTGTTCACGGTCACAAAAGCACTTGGAGCAGCATGTATCATGTGTGTGTATATATATATATATATATATATATATATATAATATATATATTGGATTTGATCACGTCTTTAAAGTTCTGTGGAATTAATAGTGCTATATAATTAATAGGTAATTTGCAAATTACAATTATTTTTAATGACAGAAAAGTCAGATATAGGCGACATACAAGCTCATCTCCTACCTTTACACGATTATGATCCCATAAATTACGGTCTTTGATGTGGATGAATTTGTAGGATTAGATCAAAGGCTAATTGGTTTCTTCTTGTTTTTCTTTTAACAACATGTACGTTATCAACAGAAGTAACAGATCTGCTAAGTTGTCCTCTATGACTAATGAAATTATATTCCCCTGACTCCATATTCATTTACCATGAGATTCATCTGAGAATTAAAAATATAGCAGCAAAACAGCTTCATCACGCTCGGAGCACAATTTTACATATGCATATCATGGCAACCAGTTAAACACCTTTAATTACATTAACCCAGAGTCTGTAATTATGTGTCAGAGCACACCTGGGTGTTACAATCATATTATTCCTGCACATTCGCTTCACTATACGCCACCGTTTTATAAGAAGATCACTGGAGCTATGGATGATGTCAAGGTAAAGTCATGGGCACAATGCTCTGCCAGCGCTTGGTGATCCTGTATGACCAGTTTTTGGCTTACATTCGCACATAAGTAACATGGTTTCAGTCTTGCACGCACCTTCTTAACACAGATAACTTCAATTCATGCAAAAAGATCCAACATCTATTTCAAGCCATTTACTTTCTATGGCAAAAATAAACTTCAGGATAAAGGTGAGTTCCACCTAAAATTATATTCCGACAGGTCTCAGATTTGTGACGCGTGATAGCCAACAATACTGTAAAGGGAACGTGTCAGGGGCTTAGCGACTTTGATGTGGGGGTTTTTAAATGTATTTTTTTCATGCAGAAAAACAACCCTTAAGGCTGCGTGCCCGTGATCAGTTTTCACAGCATTTTGGACGCAGCATGCTTCAGCTGCGTCCAAACGCTGCGATGTATAGTACAAGCATAGTGGATGGGATGTCTAGAAATCCCGTGCCCACTGTGCTTGTTTTTCTGCATCAAAAGCTAACCTGCAGTGCATTTTCTGAACTGCAACATGTCAATTGTTTGCTGCGGAGTTCCAAGCTTCTTTCGTAGGGAGAACAGAAGCAAGAGACCGCAGCTCCCCGAACCCTGATCGTGAGCACAGGCCGCTGCGGTCTCCTGTGGAGGAGACTCGCAGCTCCGCAGGCCAGGACCTGCCACGTCCAGGATGCAGCAGGTCCTGATCATGGGCACATACCATTAGGCTAGTTTCACACTTGCGTTGGACGGCTTCCGTAGCATTGCGTTGTGTGACGGATGCAACGGATGCGTTGCATATAGTGGCACAACGCAATGCTACAGATCGTACAAAATAACGGAAAGCATTATTTATTTATTTTTTCTTCTTTACAGTACCGGCAGCCGACTATTGTGAACGATCAGCTGATCGCTCTTAATAGCCGGCGGCCGAGCGCTCTCACATGTCGGCGGCCGAGCGCTCAGCTGAGTGCCCTGACATGCCGGCGGCCGAGCGCTCAGCTGAGTGCCCTGACATGCCGGCGGCCGAGCGCTCAGCTGAGTGCCCTGACATGCCGGCGGCCGAGCGCTCAGCTGAGTGCCCTGACATGCCGGCGGCCGAGCGCTCAGCTGAGTGCCCTGACATGTCGGCGGCCAAGCGCTCAGCTGAGTGCCCTGACATGTCGGCGGCCAAGCGCTCAGCTGAGTGCCCTGACATGCCGACGGCTGAGCGCTCAGCTGAATGCCCTGACATGCCGGCAGCCGAGCGCTCAGCTGAGTGCCCTGACATGCCAGCGGCCGAGCGCTCAGCTGAACGTTCGGCCACCGAGAAATAAAATAAAGTTTGTGATCAAAGAAAAAAAAAAGGAGAGCATGCGCAGTGAAAAATAAAGGTTTCCGCTGCTCAAATAAACGTTACATGCAGCGTTCCATCCGCCCGGTGCAGCGTCAAAATAACGACGCTGCGTCGTCCAGCGGATGCAACGCTGACACTTGCGTTACAGTGCGTCATCCATACAAGTCTATGGAGAATAGCGCAGTGCGTTAACGGACTGCGCTATTCTCCATAGTGACGGACTGCGCTGAACGCAAGTGTGAAACTAGCCTTACAGTTACAGCAAAATGAGTAAGATTTCCTAAAATAAGATTCATTTATAGTCGTAGCAGCCAAAAATTTCTCATCTTGATGTAGCTTCACTATAAGAGATCTGGCTTTTTTTGTCTGTAAGGCCATGTAAACACGTTGACTATTTGGTGAGTTTTTTACCTCAGTATTTGAAGCCAAAACCAGGAGTGGAACAATCAGAGGAAAAGTGCAATAGAAACACGGGAAACACTTCTGTACTTTTCACCCACTCCTGGTTTTGGCTACAAATACTGATGGAAAAAAACTCAAATACTGAATGAGTGCATGATGCCTAAGGCCGTGTTCACACATTGCACACATACTGTGTTTGTCTCCACAACGCCTCATCATCAAGAGTGATGAATCAGGTCCTATGTGTTAGGCCCCTTTCACATGTCAGTGATTCTGGGACGTTTGTGCTTTTTTTTTAAATGTACCAGAATCACTGACATACGCAGACCCATTATAATGAATGGGTCTGCTCACACGTCAGTGATTTTTCACTGCACGTGTCTCCGTGCGGCGTACCCGCGTGTGCGTGATTGCTGCACGGAGACATGTCCATTTTTTTCTGGCATCACTGATGTCCCACGGACCACGCAGTGATGTGGTCCGTGAAACACGGGCCAGAAAAAAACGTGCATTTAAAATAATAAACATTTTAACTCACCCGGCGTCCAGCGATGTCCTCTGCAGCCCGTGCAGCCTGCTGCTTCTAAGCCGGCTGATTACTGTCGCTCATATTCATTATGCGCGACACAGCCGACCCGGAAGCAGCTGCTGCAGGGGTCACTGCCGGCCGGATGCTGCACCGCGGGAGGATTCAGCACCATGGAGAGCGGGCGCAGGTGAGTTGATTTCTAAGTGCAATCACGGGCCACGGAGAACGGAGCCCGGATTGCACTTAGACAACCCACGTGTGCCGTGATTTTCGGCACACGCAGGGACATGTGCGTGTTTTACACGCCAGTGAAAAACGTCTGTGTTTTTCACTGACGTGTGAAACGGGCCTTATGCTGATGTCTATTTTAACATGAAAAGTCCAACTCGAGTTTCACCATATCGGCTTCTTCTCTAGACCATGCCTTTGAAGAAGCCGACATGGAGAAAGTCAGAGTTGGGCTTTTCACATTATATGTTATGCCTACGTTCCGCCCCTTGTGAAGACTGGCTTGAACAGCACCAGTCTTGATGAATCAGAGCCAATGAATCTGGAAAGAAAAAAACTAAGAGTAAAAAAATAAAAATTGGTCACAGTGAGAAGGGTTTCAGCTTTTCTTGATATTATAAGGTAGGTATAGGTTCTGTACATAGGGCTTTAACCAGAACATAGACGTATACGTATTGCTTAAGGCTTAGTTTAACCAGAACATAAGCCCTAACTTGAACCTCCATTATTCTATTTATTCATGTATTCAGGGATAAAGCCCTTTTTTTTAAAGTCAGGCTTTCAAAACTTCATGGCTGTCTACAGGTCTCAAATTAGAAACGACTGTGACCAATTACTGAACTTGTCTATTAAGTTCAAAAAGACACATAACTAAATTAATTATTAACCAATTACCAATTTTATTTATAGAATGTATAACTATTTCATGCTTGTAAGTGAGGGTCCCTTAAAGCTTTCATCAAAATGAATGTAGTTTGCTATTTTTAAATGGCTGTAAATTATATATTTGCGTTTTTACATGGGGGGCATTTAATGAAGATAAATCACCTCTATCATGAAACATTATGGAAAACATCAGTCCTCTTGGATAATGGGAAAGCTTGGGAGGGGGACACAGAATTACAAAGGGATATTAAAAAGGGACAGTGCACATAGCATCTGAGCATTGTATCGGTATATATATATATATATATATATATATATATATATATATATATATCCATTTTCTCTCTTGTTCTAATTGTTAAAGGGCAATTAAGTCTAATAGAGTGCTGATTTTTTTTTGGTGTCAATGTATCCAAAAATTGCCTTAAGTGTCCTATTGGCCAAAACAATTGAGATTTCCAAAAATTGTCTTCTTATAGGCAGAGTAAAAAGATGATAATTAGTGGTGAGCGAATATTAACTATTCAGGTTTGGATTATTCATAATCAATCCCAAAATACTATTTCCAGTTCCAGTATTTGTCAAGAAGAACCTTATACAAGTCAATGGGGAATCCGAGAATTTTTCTGGGGAATCTTCAAGAAAAATGCTCAGGTTCTCCATTGACTTGCATTAGGGTAGATATTCGTGACGAATATCAGAATAGTACTGTGAGATTTGTTACGAATAATCCGAACCTGAGCAGTTACTATTCGCTGATCACTAAAGGTATGTCACTCTAAGTATGGGAAATTACCGAGTGAACGGCAAAAAGGGACAGGAGGAAAGAGGGGAGCCCTGTGTCTAGGGGAGGGGGAGATGGTGACCCCTGATAAAACCTTCTGCTGGCGCCTGGCTCCCCTGTCGTCTTTAGTTAGGTTCCGGACGTATGCGCCATGCATGATACCTGGCCCTGGCTGACCTTGAACTAAAGGTAATAAACGAACAGAATGAGTGCTAGTCAACCCCACAAAGTTTTAAGAAACACACAAGGAAAACAAACAGGGGAAAGCAAACAAACAAATTATCTCCAAGATGACTTTTGGGAACTTCTCACATAGCGAGATCTCTAGCGAAATCGCTGCTGAGTCACAGGTTTTGTGACGTACCAGTGACCTCATCAGCGATCTCGCTGTGTGTGACACTAAGCAGCGACCTGGCCCCTGCTGTGAAATCGCTGATCGTTACACACTGTTCTGGTTCATTTTTTGCTCATTGGTCTCCCATTGTGCAGCACACATCAGTGTGTTTGACGATGGGAGACCAACGAGCACCGACTCTGTGTAAGCAGCGTACCCTGATAACCAGGGTAAAAATTGGGTAACTAAGCAAAGCGCTTTGCTTAGTAACCCGATGTGTACACTAGCTACGTATACAGGGAGCTAGCACTGGCAGCCTGTAAGCGATGTATGCTGGTAACCAGGGTAAATATCGGGTAACCAAGCAAAGCGCTTTACTTAGTTACCCGATATTTACCCAAGTTACCAAGCGCAGCATCGCTACACGAGTCGCTGGTGGCTGGTCGCTGGTGAGATCTGCCTGATTGACAGCTCACTAGCAACCCTGTAGCGACATACCAGCGATCCTGACCAGGTCGTATCATTGTCAGAATCGCTGGTATGTAGTTTAGTGAGACGGTACCCTTAGGGAGAGGATCTGCAACATACTACAACAGACTGCTTGCAATCAGGACTATACAGAAACGTAACTCTATCACCAGCAACATACCAAGGGGAAATATAGGTATATAAAGACACGGAGTGGGAGGGATGATGATTAGCAGCTGAAAGGCAAAGACCTCCACAGGGTCCTAAAGGAGAAAGACTAAACTCTAGCAGAGAATACACACAAAACTCCATTTACACCAAGGAAAGTTTGAATTATCAAGAAGCAGTTTATGCGGCCAAAAGTAGCGACCTTCTGCAGCCGGACACCACAGGGTTGTCTGTCAACTGTCATACACCCGTGACACGGTAATGCTTAGACTTTACTTGAGAAGAGGTTAACCATTAAGAGGATGGATGAATACTTTCTCCAAAAGATCAAGAACATGGTGTTAAAGATAAAACATTTAGGAGAAACACCCTTCATGTGATAAGCTGCAAATAATCTGGGATCTGTGGTCCCTCTGTGTCCAAAATATTTTTGTCTTTCTTTGTATATACTTCCAAAAATGTGCTAGTTGTGAGTGAGCACCCGACCTCCATATTATATTTTATATATTCTATACTTCGCCAATAAAATTTGGAGACATTTAAAGCGCAGACATGGCTTGCCTTGTTAGTGGCGGACAGACGAGCGGGGCGACAAATTCTCCTTGGCCTGAGCATTCTTCCATCAGTCAGTGAGACAATTATCTATTCACCTTCTTTCATTAGTTTGTGTAGGCAGGAGTGGCTTGGCTTGGCAGATGGTTAATTACCATTAACGGGACACAGTTTTGTGCATTTCTCCCTCTATGAATAGGAAATGTGCAGCTGTGTCTCAGGACGTGAATGTGGCATCAGTGCAACTGTACAGAACATTTTGACCCTTTAAAAAAAAAAAAAAAAAATAGTCGTTAAAGGCAGATGGCACTGAGTGATGCTAATTACCAATGTAGTGTCATACGGCGGTGAGGAGCGAGCTGATCTCTAACCACTTGCATCATGTATTGTAATGTAGGGTCCTTGAGCCACATGTCCACAATATACAGGAAACTGTCAAGTGGACTTTGTTAGATGAGAATTGCATTATTTTTTATTGGGATATCAACAGGCAGGACAAAGAAGCAGCTTTAGGCTATGTGCCCACGCTGCGGATTTTGCCGCGGATTTTGCCGCGGATTTGCCGCGGATTTGCCGCGGATTTCCCGAAAATCTGCAGCAGCGGCACTTCCAAGCCATTTCAATGGCATTTTGGAAATGCTGTGTCCATGCTGCGGATTTTTCCGCTGCGGATTTGCCGCGGATTTTGATCCGGAAAAATCTGCAGCATGTCAATTGTTTGTTGCAGATTTGGTGCGGATTTTGGGTATAGAATGGGGGAAAAAAAAAAAAAATCCGCATCAAAATCCGCGGCAAATCCGCGGTAAATCCGCGGCAAATCCGCAAAGTCGCGGATTTTCATGCAGAAAAATCCGCAGGTACATTCTACCGTGGACACATAGCCTTAGGCTATGTGCGCATGTTGAGTATTTGGTGCAGAAATATTCTGCATCAAATCTGCACCTTCTGGCAGAAAAACACACCAAAAATGCATACGTTTTTTGTGCTTTTTTGTGCATTTTTATGCCATGTGTTTTTCTTAATGAAGTGAATGGGTGGAAAAGCTAAAAAAAAATTGAAAAAAAACCGCACCAACAATTGACATGTTGCAGATTATTAGGAAAAAATAAGCAACGTGTGTACAGCTCTTCAGATTTCTCATTGACTTTGCTGGCATAAAGATAGGCATGCAGATTTGTGGCAAAGCTTCACCAAACCTGCATAAAAAAAACGCATAAAAAACACACTGTGTGCACACAGACTTAGGCCACATTCACAAATCCACTATTTGGTCAGTATTTCACATCATTATTTGTAGCCAAAACCAGGAGTGGGTGAAAAATGCATAAGTGGTGACGTGTTTCTGTGGTGCCCCTGAGGCTTCAGTCGCCACAGAGTATTGTGTGACGCCCCTGCACTAGTCAGGGTGTCACAGGTTACTGTACTTCTTTCCCTTTTGATGCAGGACTCAACCCCCCATGGCTCTGGGATTCTAACCTTTGGTATTGCTCCGTCAGCATTCAAATCCAAGTCACACCTCACACCACACCCTGTCAGGCACACCAGTGGGTGGTCTAGCTGGAACAGGGCCACTCGCCTAGGGGTCAGGCAGATTGGTGGAAGGGAGGAAGTAAGAGAGAGGAAGTAAGTAGTAGAGTAGTAGCCCTCAAAGAGTGAGGAGCTGGGAGTTGGAGCTCCATGGGGACTTTTGGCTAGGTTGCGGATGGTGGTTTGGGACCAATGGAGTCGGAGACCCGGTCGCAGGGTATTGGAGAAAGGTGCCAGGCTTAGTTTTGGGGAACGGTCGGCACCGGAGTACCTAGTAACTGAACCGGTACCGAGCACGGCGGGGTACTGGACCCTAGATCAGGGAGTAGCTTCACGGAACCTGTTAATTAACCTGTGGAGGATAGTCTCTTTATGAACTTTCCCCAAGAGCTCAGAGATCGAAGGCATCAACACAACGAGGAGGATAGGGCTTTCCAGCTTATGCGGCCCACTGAGATCCCAAGTGTCAGCCATCGACAGCACAGCTTCCCTACTTAATAGTGAGGAGTGGGACCCCGACAGCTTCAAGAAGAGGGGTCCCTCAGAACATCTAAAATACAATGCATGGAGGCAAGGTACAGACTATCAGCAAAACCAACTGGAGCGGACTCCCAGACGAGCTCCCCTGAAGTGGCAGCGGCACCCAGAGACTTGGTTTACTTTTGTGTCAGAGTCTCCTTTGTGGACGCATCACTACCAACACTGCCTGAGTGAGTACGCTGCTCCCCCCTGCCTCCAATCTGCTCCCCTACACCTCAATCATCCAGAGTCCCGTGGAGAGAACGTCATCTGGCTGCCCCACTCCATCTTCCCCGGGTACTCCCATTGGTAGCGGCGGTACTCCCCTTACCGTGAACCACAGGTGGCATCACAAACTCTTATCCCCTGTAAATACCCCCCTTTACATTTGAAGTCGCCGTGAGCCCCCAGGTCCGGAGATCCTCGAGCCACAGCAACCCCCGGATCCAAGCGGTTCGACCGCTGCAGGGGCGGCACAATTGCATCTGTCTTAAGGTGTAAGGCTTAGCCCGGGTAGGAGGGGGTTAACAGCTGATGCTTGGAGCTTACACAATATACTTACATAAACACCCAGTTAGTGAGGCAGCACTTACATTATTCAGGAAGCCAGGCTGGGAAATTACCGGGCAGGATGAGTCATCAAAAGGGTGGGGGCTGCCTGGGAAGTGAGTGAACACACTTAGTGTCACTTTAGAACAGTTTTTACCGCAGAAGAGTTTGGGAGCAGAAGAGAGCAGACAGCCTTAGGAGTGCAGCATTTAGCAGACTGGTCCTGGGGACGGGAGTCTGGAGGAAATAGTCCCAGGACCAGGGGCCATGACACCACATTGAGTTTGCACAGGGCAGACTGGGAGAAGCAGGAGATGACCAAGTGGAGCTGTGAGACAGAGGAGCAACTCAGTAGCCGGAGGGTGAGCCCCCCAACAGACCCTTTGTGACCAGCGCCAGTCAGGGTGCAGAGCCCTCGGTTAGGGGAACCTTCATGGACTCCAACAAATCTGCAGTGAAAGGGGATTTCACGTCCCATTGCCCACCACCAAAAGTCCCAGGGGCACAGCATCAGATAGAGACGGGAGCCATGGCCACGGTCGGGTCCATAACAAGTTTCGCGCTGGGACGGCAACTAAAGCCAAAGACACTAGGGTCCCCAAGTAGCTTCAAGCCACGGGTATCCACACTACAAGGTGCAAGGAGGAAGGTCCCACACACTTCACAACACCAGTGGTGACCTTGGCTTCATCCGGGATCAGCTGGGGCCCATCACGGCGATGACTAGTATTCGGTGGGAGCAGCACACAAACTGTGAGTTAAACACTTGGAACCGCAGACCCTGTGTGAGACTCTGATTTGTCGTCGGCGTCGCCCTGTGCTTCGGCACAACAGCCCTTCCCCCGTCCTCCCCGGGGCTCGCTCCACCTGTGGGGAGCTGGACTATCTGGGCTGCGGTAACATCAGCCCTGGAGAAGAGCGACATCTTGCAGTGGCGGCTAATCCCTGGCCGCGCACCACGGGTGGTGCTGCAAAGCAAACCCACATTCCCCCCTTTTTGACATTCTCTTTGCCTGTAGCCGACGGGCCCACGGAGCTGGGCCAGGCCATTCACAGCAACCACACAAAGCCACTGGCTCGGTGATGAGTTAACCCTGCAGGTCCCGTGGGGTGCTACATTTCTTTTATACGTTTCCTCTAAATGTTCCATTCCTAGTTTTGGCTGCAAATATTGATGTAAAATACTGACCAAATACCGAATGCGTGAACATGGCCATACATCACTTTTATTATGGCTGCATTTTAGTATCTACAATACACCAGCAAGCCTTGGACTCCTTTATTGTATAACTTGTAATTTATTAATTGAAATCTCTGCTTATTTTGGGCATTAGTCAAAGGGGTGAACCTAAACTGTGATTGACAGTATTAGTAAACATATCTTTCAATAGCTGATAGGACCGCCCCCTGGACTCCTAAGCCCAAAATGAACAGTGATTTCAGCATACTGAATCTTTTTCCGTAAACCTGTGTATGAATCTGCTTAGCTTCTCTGGCTCTATAACTTGATCCCCATAGTTTTAAGCTGACAAGTTCCCACCGCACTGTTTCTAACAGGCCAAGATCCGGGAAGACCGGAATGTTTACCATCTTGTAAAGTGTGCTACCCATGAACATGACCATCCAGTAGGCCATCCTATCAGCTATTGAAAGATATCACTAGATTACTTGTGCCCATAGTTTTAATCTGACAGGTTCCCTTTAAATTATTAAAACAAAATGACAAATTGAGATCAATTTCCATTAATTTTCTAAAATTCATTTCAGCCCATTATCCATCAATGTCAAAGATAAAGAAAAATATATTTATGGAATGAGCAGTAATGCTAACCAGCACCAGTATCAAGGTACATATTAGTTATATTGGGCTCCATCAGCTCTTTTCATGCCTGTAATATGTTCTGAACCACAGATACTAAGACTAGTCAGTATACTTGAAGCTTTTCTGAGGATATGTTTTGCAGTGGCTCCTCCTTTGAGGAGTTTTGAGTAGTTTTTTTTAATTTCCTGAAACATTTTTTGCAACTGATAAAAAAAGATGCTGTTTTACCCACATAGTTTTAGAAGCAGAAGTTACTTCAGGATCAGGAAAGCGTGTGTCTGTCTGTCTGTCTCATTGCCCGGTCTGTTTCATTGCCCGGTCTGTCTCTTTGCCCGGCCTGTTTCTTTGCCCGTCTATCTCTTTCCAGGGCTGTCTCTTTGCCCATCTGTCTCTTTCCATGTCTGTCTCTGTCTGTCTCTCTGTCTGTCTCTATCTCTCTGTCTCTTTCCTTGTCTGTCTCTGTATGTGTCTCTGTCTGACTGTCTTTTTCTGTCTCTCTCTATCCGTCTCCCCATCGACATCATATTACCTCACACATAACCTTCTTATACTAACAGTTTATTTTGTTCCTATATTAACCACTGACAGTTGCTATTAATAGCCTGTAGCTTCCGCCTCCATTCAGTTTAATGGAGGCAGGTTTTATGGAGAGAGACTGTAAAGCGCGGGGTTACATTTTCCCATCAAAACATAGTCTATGACATTCCCTGAGTCACATGAGGCATCTGTGCAAAATTTCGTCATTGTAAATGCGACAGTGCGGATTCCTTTAGCGAACATACACACAACCCACATACACTCAGCTTTATATATTAGATTTTATAAATAAAATAGTGGCCGCTTGGATAATGGACCAGTCACTTCCATTATAGCTTCTGACACATGAAGCGGTTATAAGAAGTTAAAAACATGGTACATATAGTCAGCAGGTCATTTTGACATTACTGTGCATACAGGCAGGGCTGAAAGTGTTGGCACTAGGGCTGAGTGGGCCCGGGCTGTAAATGTCCGGATCCGCGCGGTTTCAGCACTATTCCCGAGCCCGATCCGGGCCCGGGATTCCGGCTGCAGGATCCAGAACCGGCAATTAATAAAAAATGAAATAAAAACAATAAATAAATAGCGTTTCATACTTACCAGACTCTGTCATGGCGGCACACTTGCTTCCGGGTCGCGCTTTCACTTTCTGTGCTATCACACAGCTTTCCGTGTTTTCCCCGCCCACCGGCCGTCCTCTCAGCTGTGATTGGTTCCTGGCTGACGCGCCCCCAGCCTGTGACAGTGTCTGCCATGCAGTCATCGCTTATCGCGGTCAGTACTACGCTGCACTCAGAGCGGGCGGTCGTGCGCTATGGCTGCTCGCTCTAACATGTAGCAGAGCAGGAGGTGTCGCCGCGGGACTTCTCCTGTGGATTACGTCGGAGCTGCAGGGTGTTTGGGGTTAATAAAGTGGTGAAGGAGGAGTGTTTTGTATTTTATTTCAAATAAAGGATTTTTCTGTGTGTCTGTGTTTATTTACTGTCACTTACAGGTTTGTATGATGCAGGTATCTGACAGACGCCTGTGCCATCACACAAACCTAGGGTTTAGCAGCAGCTATGTGCCGCTATTAACCCCTGCTATTACCCCGACTGGCACCGCATTACGCCAGCGGGAAGAGCCGGTATCGCACCGGTATGTCGCATCTAACAGATGCGACATACCGGATGGCTGCGAGCTGAGGATATACCAGACCCGGCCGGCGTTATCTTGGCTGGATGTGAAGATTAGGGGGACCGCACGTCCGTTTTTTTTTACTTTCACTGGAATCACAGGTGCGAGGGGCTCTGGCAGCACCCAGCAGCCTCGCACGTGTGACTCCGGGCAAGGGATAAACAGCACAGATACTGCGCGACGGCTGGGGCTGCAGCCGAGCGCTATAAGCGAGTGTGTTTACCACCGTGACCGACAGTGCACTGCTTTCCCCGCCCACCGGCCGTCCTGGCGCCTGTGATTGGTTGCAGTTAGCTGCCACGCTGCCACTCAGGATGGGGGCGTGTCTAGCTGCAACCAACACACGCTGGTGGGCGGGGAAAACCATGAATATTGAATTGTCGGCTCCGGAAGGTAACAGCGTGACCCGGAAGGAGTGTGCCGCCATGACAGCGCCTCGGTGAGTATGCCGCGCTTGCTGCTAGCCCCCTAGCCCCTCCACAAACGGTTTAACCCTCCGGATTCCGGTCCCCATTGACTTATATGGGCACCGGATCTGGAGCGGATCGGACTTATTTATAAGTCTGTTAACGACCCGCCGGCCCCGGATTATTGCCATCCCCCTCAACTCTAGTTGGCACCCTTGAAATTGTTCCAGAATATGAAGTGTTTTTTTACACACATGTTTATTTATTTTGTGTGTATTGTAACAACACACACAAAAAAACAGAGAAAAAAGCAAATTGCACATAATTTCATACAGCTCCAAAAAATGGGCTGCCAAAATTGTTGGCAACCTCAATTTAACATTTGGTTGCACACCCTTTGGAATAAATAGTTGATATCAATCGCTTCATATAACCATCAACAACTTCTTACACCTATCAACTGGAATCTTGGACTCTTCTTCTGCAAACTGCTCCAGGTCTCTCATATCTGAAGGCGTCTTCTCCCAACTGCAATTTTAAGATCTCCCCACAGATTTCAATGGGGTTTAGATCTGGACTCATTGCTGCCACTTCAAAACTCTCCAGTGCTTTGTTAACATCCATTTATAGGGGTTATTGAAATATGTTTGGGGTCATTGTCTTGCTGGAAGACCCTTGACGTCGAATTGAATCCCAGCTTTCTGACACTGGGTACTACATTGCCACCAAAAATATTTTAATAATCTTCAGATTTAATGCTACCTTACATACAGTCAGTGTACCCAGTGCCAGAGGCAGCAAGACAACCACAAAACATCTTTGACTCTCCACCATATTTGACTCTAGGTACTGTGTTCTTACTTTGTATGTCTCATTCTGTTTTCTGTAAACAGTAGAATAATGTGCTTTACTAAAAAGATCTATCTTGTTCTCATCTGTCTACTAGACATTTTCCCAGAAGGATTTTGGCTTACTCATGCACATGTTGGCAAACTGCAGTCTAGATTTTTTAAGTCTCTGTGTCAGCAGTGGGGTCCTCCTGGGTCTCCTGCCATTGTGTTTCATTTTATTCATATGTGGACAGATAGCTTGCGCTAACACCGATGCACCCTGAGCCTACAGGATAAATGAAAAGGAAGTATTTTATTTTAATTACTTTTCTGGTGTGTTTTTTCTTAAGTGGACCCTCTCTAAAAAAAATAATAATACCAATGCAAAAGTATCACTTGTGATTAGTTGCACATTCTTTTCAACAGTCAATATTTTGCCACAACAATCCCACTGGGGATTGTGCTTATTCTAGTTCTGCCATAAAGTTAGCATCTTCAGGGCATTTCTGGGAGGTCTTAGCGGTGGAGATGAACGAACCCATGAAAGTTCTGTTCTGTGGGTGGAGCTGGACTTTACATATAGTTCGATTTGGAACCCAGACTTGACCTGAACCCCAATGGAAGTCACTAATTGGGCAGTTCAGCTCTCCGCCCACATGCAGCCAGCCATACACATATCACTTCCAGAGGATGGTGGGCAGGGTTTTATATTTTGGTTTTTTTTAGTGTACACTACATTCGATCACACTGTTGTTACCTGCAGTGTGAGCTTATCAAACACAACAAGCAGCTCGCTCTGGGCTGAGCACCGACTGTACCCGACCACAGCGATGCTCATACAAGTGGTGTTCATACGTAAAGGCCCTGAACGCCGGCTCCGAACTATTATTTTTTTCTTGTAAAGTCTGTGTTTGCTACAAACACCAAACCCCAGGTTCGCCCATCTCTACTTAGCAGTTAGAATTCTTTAGAATTACAATCTTAGTAATCACGATTGCAAACTGGTACCTTCCTAACACTAATCAAGTCTCCACCTGTAGAGCCCTTCTAACCTTGCTCTCTGACTTTGCAGAGGAGACACTGGTGACTGGCGGTGACTTCACTGACTCTTCACGCCCTCCAGCTGATTGACGTTTGGAGAATCCTAAATCCCCAATGTAAGGACTACACATACTACTCCCCACCACACAACTCATACAGAAGGATAGACCTCTTCTTAGTGAGCCATACGGCTCTGGCTTGGCACACCTCTGCAAAGATAGGTGACATTTTTTGGTCAGATCATGCCCCAATTTACCTGTCCCTACAAGTACCCTTCCTCCTCCAATGCTCATGGACCTGGTGGTTAAACAACAACTTACTTAAAGATAATCTTTGCCTAAGGCCCCTTTCACACGTCAGTGATTCTGGTACGTTTGTGCTTTTTTTAAAACGTGCCAGAATCACTGACATACGCAGACCCATTCTAATCAATGGGTCTGCTCACACATCAGTGATTTTTCACTGAACGTGTCTCTGTGCAGTGTGCACCCTTGACCGTGATTCTGCACGGAGACATGTCAGTTTTTCTCTGGCATCACTGATGACCTACGGACCACACTATGGTGGGGTCCGTGTGGGATCAGTGAAACACGTACCAGAAAATCATGGACATATTACATATTCAAAATTTTCAGCTTACCTTGCCTGCGATTCGCTGTGCCTGCTCCGCTCTCGGCAGCTCCTGCCTAGCTCATGAATATTCATGAGAGCAGGAAATGCCGACCAGGAAGTAGGTGCTGAGAGCGGTGGGCGGACGCTGGAGAGCCGAGGAGTTCAGCACCATGGACAGCAGCAGTGAAGGCAGGTGAGTAATGTCCATGTGCAATCACGGGATCACGGCTCACGGATCACGGATTGCACATGGACAACCCACGTGTGCCGTGAATCACGGAACACGGAGGGACATGTGCGTGTTTTACACGTCGGTGAAGAACGTCAGTGTTTTTCACTGACGTGTGAAACGGGCCTAACAGAGCTGAGGGACTCAATTGACTTTAAGGCAAATATACAGCTCTGACCCAACTTCCCTTCCTACCCAATGGGAGGCTCTGAAGTGCATCCTACATGGTGTTCTGATTAAACATGGCTCCAGGATCAAGAGGGAAAGATCAGAAGAAATTGAGAGCTTATTGACACAGATCCATGGGTTGGAAAATGTACACAAACAGGTGCGCACAGTCACGGTCCTGGCTGAACTCGTCCTTAAACTGACGACTCTAAAAACCCTACTGGACCAGAAATACCTTTGCCATAGAGAGAGTAAAAGGTTTCTATTATGAATCGTCTGACAAATGCGGTCGTCCTTTGACACGACTTCTGCACCCCCGCTCCAACCCTTCCTACATTCCATGTATTACCACCAGAGGAGACAAAAAGCGTATGATCCGACAGAGATCCTGAAGATCTTTCGGTCTTACTATGAAGACCTATATAACATCAAAGGTCATTACGGGGAGCTCCCGCCCGCAGATCTGGCAAGGAAAAGTGAGGCTTACGTACGGAAGATAACCCAGCTCCCCTGGACAACACTGTCATTGAGGCCTTAGAGGAGGATCTCTCTGAATCGGAAATTAGTAGCGCAATCTAACCTACCCCTTCGGGCAAGTCCCCCGGCCCCGACGGGTTAACCCCGGTCTTCTATAAACTGTTCAATAACCAATTGGCCCCAATTATGGCCAGAACATTCAATTCATTAGATGGTGAGACTAAGCTAACCCCACAGTCTTTGGAGGCCAATATTAGTGTGATTCCAAAACCTGGGAAAGACCTATTATTAGCTGCAAATTATCAGCCTATCTCATTATAGAACGTTGATCTCAAACTTTATTCTAAGATATTGGCCTACAGACTAGCCCCTTTTCTGCCCTCCGTTATTAATACAGATCAGGTGGGGTTTGTTAAGGGCCGTGAAGCGAGAAACAACATGTTCAAAACGTTGTCTCACATCATTAAAGCTAAACGCAAATCGATTCCACTGGGTCTCCTAGCTATTGATGCTGAAAAGGCCTTTGACAGGGTCCATTGGGGCTTTCTGAGAACAGCACTGGGACAGTTGGGCCTGGAGCCCAGATTCTTGCAGAAGATTGGCGCATTATATGATAACCCAACAGCCAAGGTTAGGGTTAATGGAGCCCTATGCTCCTCCATTGCTATACGAAATGGGACCAGGCAGGGTTGCCCCCTATATCCTCTATTATACGTGGTGGTCATAGAGAACTTAGCTAATGCACTCAGGGAAAATAATAACATCAGGGGGCTTAAGATTGGTGGCTCAGTGGTTAGCACTGCAGTCTTGCAGCGCTGGGGTCCTGGGTTCAAATCCCACCAAGGACACTATCTGCAAGGAGTTTGTATGTTCTCCCCGTGTTTGCGTGGGTTTCCTCCGGGTACTCCGGTTTCCTCCCACACTCCAAAGACATACAGATAGGGACTTTAGATTGTGAGCCCCAATGGGGACAGTGTTCCTGATGTATGTAAAGCGCTGTGGAATTAATAGCGCTATATAAATGAATAAAATTATTATTATTATTATTATTATTAATTATTGGTGATACACATCATAAAGTTGCACTATACGCAGATGACCTCCTGGTATATGTCTCTCAGCCCCACATCTCGATTCCATCCATAATGAAGGAATTCGAACAATTTGGCCTCCTTAGTAATTGAAAGTAAATCTTTCAAAATCTGAAGCGTTAAACATCTCCTTGTCTCAATCTGAAGTCATCTGAGCAATGTCAAACTTCCCATTCAAATGGAGGCCCTCCGCTATTTAATATTTGGGAATCTCAATACCAGCGGACCTCTCTAAACTTAATACACTCAACCACCTACCACTATTAGAGCGCACAATCAAGAACTTCAAGTCCTATAGTGGATTGAAATTGTCTTGGATGGGCAGGATGAATGTTCTTAAAATGGACGTTTGTATCACTTTCAGACTATCCCCATCTCCCCCCCAGTAGCTTTTTTTTCGTAGCCCTCAATCTGCCATAATCCAATTTATTTTGGGCAGGGTGAAACCTAGAGTCAACCTACGCACCTTGACCCTCCCTAAGGTATGTGGAGGAGCCGACCTCCCTACCTTTAAAGTATACATGCAAGATGTGGCTCTAACTTGTCTACTGGTTTGACACTTTAGTGACAACACCAAACATTGGATACGGATGGAGCAGGAGGGGTTGGGGATACCTCTAAAACACCTTCCTTGGATGCCTCCCTCTGACCTTTCTCATGTAGGGCCTCTTTCAGAATTCACCAAGGAAACACAATATCCAATAAAATATTTCCCACACAATTTATTGGTCCCCTCACGCCTCTATTCTCCACTCCGTCGTTTCGTCCCGGATACAGACAGTGATGCTTCTTCGGCTGGAGGGCAGAGGAAGATATCCGCTTGAAGCACATTTTGATTGATGATAAGTTACCCTCATTTCAATTGTTTTGGACAAAGCTTCTGTCTAGGGGTTTGCAGTGGCTAGAGTTCTTCCAATTACAGGCATTTGTCTCTGCACAGGGGTCCACCGGCCAAGTTTGGGGTGCCTATAGCACCTTTGAGGATCTGTTCACGAGAGATGTCCAGCCTGAACATGAGGTCTCCCTTTTGTCCAGTATTCTCATCAGAGTGGGGGTCTCAGGGAAAGGAGGCTACCAGCTCACCTGGGAAAGAGAGTTGAAGCAACATATCTCGCCCGATGAGTGGTAGAAATGTTTCTTGTTTACCCATTAACTGTCTGTCGTGTGTTCTGCACAGGAGAAGAATTTAAATATTTTGTCAAGATGGTACCAGATTCCATCTAAACTACACACCACATTTCCTTCAGTGTCAGCATTGTGCTGGAGATGTGGGTGGGACGTCGGTACAATGACACATGTGTCACGCTCCCCGGCTCCCCTGCCATGCTCCCCGGCTCTCCTGCCATGCTCCCCGGCTCCTCTGCCATGCTCCCCGGCTCCCCTGCCTTGCTTACCGGCTCCCCTGTCACGCTTCCCCGCTCTCAGGTCGCGCTCCACCGCTCCCGTGCCAGGCTTCCCGGTCCCCCGCTCCACAGCCTTCATGCCCCATCGCCTGCGGTCCCCAGGCAGCCCGGTCCCCGCTCCCGGCGCCCATCGGCAGCGCTGAGCCAGCCCAGCACTCCTGCCTCCTGTGCACCGCTCCCTGCTCTGGCTTCTGGCACCCGGGCCTCGCGCATGCGCATTAGGGCGCGCGCGCGGTCATTGACCCTCTCTTAAAGGGCCAGTGTCCTCCAACAGGATATTGAAGAATCAGGTACAGGGTATATAGGGATATAGGGGGATCCTTTCCAAGTGGGCGGGGCCTGTTCTTCGTGTTTGCAAAGCTAGGAGTCAGGTCTCCCTGTGTCTTGTGCCATACTTACCTATCTCTCTTGTAGAGTCGCTCCTGTCACGCCAACCGGTCCTGACGATTCCCGAACCTCGAACGGTGACTGTCTGCAATCCCGTCAGTCCCTACCATCTCCGATCCCCGGATCCGTGTGGTGACCCTCCTCCTCGCTCCGCTGGTTCTGGACTCTGCCTAACATCATCTCGGCCTCCGAACCTGAGCTCCGTCACCCGGACTACCTTCAGAGACTCCGTAGTCCCAGGGACTTCTTCACTCCACTTCTCTGAACGGACTGTCCTTCTACCCGTAGTGCTCCGGCTACCGGGCACCTTGCCCTCAGTGAGGTGTTCAGCCCAGTGGATCCACCTCCTGGGCCTACCCATCCACCTGGTCCTAACAACATGTCTGGTGGGAGTGCGGCAGAATAAAGCAGTTTTGGGGAAAGGTCCTCTCAAACTACCAGCTTATTACCGGGAAAACAGTGGAGAATTGCCCCAAGATCGCTCTCCTTTTCATACTACCCCACTAAAATTGCATACCATGGCACTCGGAGATGGCAAACATTTGTAGGATGGAGGAGCTCTCTGGTGGCAGCTTGACACTTAGGGGTACTTTACCCGTTGCGACATCGCATCCGAAATATCGTCGGGGTCACGTCGTTAGTGACGCACATCCGGCGCCGGTAACGACATTGCAACGTGTAAATCCTAGATGCGCCGATAAACGATCGCAAAAGCGTCGTAAATCGGTGATCTGTGTAGCGTCGGTCATTTCCATAATGTCGGGTCGACCGCAGGTACGATGTTGTGTCGCTCCTGCAGCACCACACATCGCTGTGTGTAAACCCGCAGGAGCGACAAACATCTCCTTATCTACGTCTCGATGGCAATGTGGAAGGGAGAAGGTGGGCGGGATGTTATGTCCCGCTCATCTCCGCCCCTCCGCTTCTATTGGCCGGCCGATTAGTGACGTCGCGGGTGACGTCGCTGTGACGCTGAACGCACTTCCCCCATGAAGGAGGGATTGTTCGGCAGTCACAGCGACGTCGCCGAGCAGGTATGTGCGTGTGAAGCTGCCGTAGCAATAATGTTCGCTACAGAAGCAATCACCACATATCGCATGTGCGACGGGGGCGGGGTACTATCGCGCTTGGCATCGCTAGCCGATGCTAGTGATGTCTCAACGTGTAAAGTACCCTTTAGTCTTTTCTCTTTACATACCTACTTCTAACTTTCCCCAGATCTCTGGGTTTTCAAAGAAATTTCAATATTTGTTAGGTTGAAATTAGATTCTGGGATTCTATAAGGGCATATAGCCTACTTAGTTCTCTACTTGCATACCGGTAGTCTTTAGGAATCCCTTCTTTGTTACTGAGCAACTTGTCTATTGCCTTAAATATATTTGCATTTGTTTTACAGGTTATAGGGGGTTGTTTCTCAATTTGTGTTATTGATGATAGGTCGGTTCGACTTATGTGTTATATATGGATTTTCTACTAAACAACTAAAAATAACTGTTATCTCGTTCTATATTTTCAATAAAAATAGATTGAACATAAAATCTTGGTAATCATAGTAGCGACTTATTTTCCTCTTCCCACTAAGTACATATGCACCCTCGGCTGAGCCTTTATTTGCATGAGGTGGTCAGGAGGAATGGTTTACATAAGTGCATTTGCAAGATTGCTATCCAGCCACCCAACAATACAGACAACGTGAGTAATTTCTGAAAACTAGTGGAAGGAAAAAGAAACAAAGTTTCAAAATATACCCAAGCTCTTAGTTTTTTTTTTCATTTAGAAATGAAAGCAACAACTCCGTTGCAATGGGCAAAGAGCCCCACTGTTTCCCTGCATCATAGCTTCATTCAGATTGTTGAGGGTTTTTTTTGCTAACAAGAAATATATAGACCATGTTTCAGCAGCATGCTGGATCCGATTTTCATTTCTTTCTTGGTCAATATTTACATTTTTAACATCAAACTAGCAGATTTTATATTCTTGTGGTGTCTATATACAAAAAAGATCAAGTAAAGTCAATATAGTTAAAACTAACACGTTTCTGGCCGCCTTTCGCCTTTATTTGTTAAATTTTTTTAATGGATTAAATAAACTCAGCTTTTAATTTACCGGATGGTCGTGCTGCACTCCTCCTCGTGGTCCACCTTGTTGCGCTGCACCAGCACGGCACTAGCACCCTCCGGATCAATGGATTTCCCAGTTTAGAAATGATTTTGACAGCGCGGTGACTTCCATCTTTTCCTGCTCTTCTAAATTCACTATGGCAGTTCACACCAATATTTTTCATGCCTGAATGTAAAAAACTCCAGCAGGTGCTAAACTGATCCATTTTTGGGATAATGGTCCAGTCACACATAACGATATCATTAACGAAATCGTTACTATGTCACAGTTTCTGGATCGTTGTTGAATCGTTGGTGAGAGGTCACAGTCATTTTCCCAACGACTTTAGTAACAATGCAGCGACCTGTATAACAATCTCGTTGGTCATTGGGACCCTGTCACACAGCAGCTATGTAACGGTTCCGACCTCGAATAGGGGCGTAGTGTTTGGCGCTGTGAGCCACGTAGGCATTCATATGCGTCGCCTTTTCCACACCCCTCCGCTCTGATTGGTGGCCAATACTGCGTTCTGATTAGGCGGCCGGCCTAGAAGGCAACTTTGTATTGCTTCATCCTTTGTCCCTTTTTGAGCCTTGCTTTGAGGATAGAACCTGCGACTCCACCCGGATTCATTCGTACTTTGTTCCCGGTTGCTTGCTTGCTTTTCGGATCGAAGCTGCATCTGCACCCGGATTCATCCCTCCTTCATTCCCGAGTGTTTGCTTTGAGGATCGAAGCTGCAATTCCACCAGGATTACCTGTTCTTCACTGATAGACCTCAAAGCAAGTCTCAAAAAGGAACAAAGCATGAAGCGATACCCAATCAGAACGCAGTACTGTTCTCAGCGCCAACCAATCGGTGCAGAGAGGGTGCGGAAAAGGTGATGCAACTACACGCCTACGTGTCACAATTTTAAGTTCTCATCTAGGTCGTTAACGAGATCGTTGGTAGGTGTCAAACATACAGATCCATCCTGCCCAGCAGGACTCCAACGAGCCAAAAATGGCCCAGGACATTCAGCAACGACCAACGATCTCACAGCAGGGGGCGGATCGTTGGTACGTGTCAAACATAACGAGGTCGCTGGTGAAGTCCTTGTTTCGTCACAGGAACTGTGACGTATCAACGATGTCGTTAGCGATCTCGTTATGTGTGAAGTGGCCTTAAGACTCACTCAATAAACATAATAGTTGGATTAAACAAACGGATGCCATACAGACAATATCCATATGGAATCCGTTTTTTTAATGGATGTAATACCATTATTTACATAATAAACTGTATATGGGGTTTTATTATTGTTTTAATTCTTGATGTATCAAATGGACAAAAGGATGAAAAATTATTAATTTCACTTGCATGAAAATAAGCCGCTTTTATATAAACTTGGCTAAACCCGCCAAACTAACTTCCCGATATCTTCCCACACGTAATTTCCTCTCCTCCCAAGACCGCCTTCTCTCCTCCACATGCGTGCATTCCTCATCCAGTCACCTACAAGACTTCCCCCCATTATCCCCCATTGTATATAAGCCCTTTTAATATGTACAGCACCATGGAATCAATGGTGTGCTAAAATGAAGGATAGTAAACCGGCTGTTGATAGTAAAAAACAGGCAGCTATAGGATGCCACAAAAATAACATCTATGTGTTGCCTTTTTTTCACAAATCCATTGATTTAAAAGGGACAGATTGATTAGTGGCACACATCAAAAACATACCTATCTCAATTTTGTTCATACACCTTTTTAGGTTGTTTTTGGTATTATTTTTCCATATTTTTATTTGTGCCTAATTTTTTTTTTTAAGTTGCAACTTTTTTTAAAGTTTATTTTACGTGTTTATTTGTTTGTTTTTTTATATGTTCGTCATTTTGAGAGGGTTTAGGGTTACAGATGTTTGGGGGCAATTCATTAAAGGGGTTGTGCGCTATTTGGACAACCCCTTTTCATTCCCCATTTTTGGCCCCATCAAAATAAAAAAAAGCTAATACTCTCATTCCATATCAGTGCCGTTCCAACAAGCAGTGAGCTAAAAACAAGTTGAGGGAGACAAAAAACGCAGATAAGATCTTGATGGTATATGCAACAGTTGAAGGACGTCTTGGTTTGTGTGATGGAGGACTTTGTGCTGATGTAACAGATGGCGATGTTGTGCTGTTTGCTCTTTCACTGTATTGTAGAAAGTCTCTTGTTGGTTTTTTTTTCTAGTTTCACTTTCTCTCCCTGATGCAATGTTGTATGTCTGTACATAATTTTACCTTATGCTCAGAAGTAAAGAGCTTGCAATCCCATATAATCTGCTCTTTCTTCTGCAACTGGGAAGCTAGAAGCTGTGCAACAGATCTTACTGGAATTGAGTAGTGGACATGAAGGCTCACATGTATTAGTTGTGAAATGCACAACCACTGTATAAACATGTACCAATGGCTGCTGCAGCTACCCAGTGGAAGATGATAGGTGCACATCAAGGAAAGGGTTAAACGCCGCACTGCCAGTGAAGAAAATCCAAGACCAAATGGATAGGAATCGTGATCTACAGTATATTCGTCTACACATTTAAAATAATTTTCTCCTTCTTCAAGACCAATCTGATTTTTGGTTCTGAAGAAGGAGAATAATCTCTGAAACGCATAGACGAATAAAGATCACGATTCCTATCCATTTGGTCTTGAATTTTCTTTAACGGCAGCACGGCATTTAACCCGTTCCTTGATCTGCACCTACCGTTAATTACTTATATGTCTGAAGGTGGGTAGAAGAAGCCGGCGGTGATTGAGCACAGGGCGCAGGGCTTGTGTAACTTCACAACATCATGTGAGCCCCGGGAATGCGAGCGCCGACACATCTGGAACCGTGCCGGAATGGGAGTTGAGTGTAAGGGTTTTTTTTATTTTAATGGGGAATATATGAGGAAGGTGCCCAAGTAATAGGCAACCCTCTATTTTAACTTTTTTTTAAAAAGTTGCTACATTTTTGTGTAAAGATATTTAAGTCCCTCCCCCTGAAGTGATTTTATGGAGAGATTTTTAGTACACTTTTTACAACATTTTAGAGGAACATGCACCTTCTTGCACATTAACGATGCAAAACAAGCTTAAGGCAAAAAAAAAGAGCAGGGTTTTTTTGTGCACAACATTCATGAAGCATGTGCTCCATTTTGAAGAATTTGGTAAAAAATTCAAAGCGAGCCAAAAGGCAAAAAAAGGAAAGTGACTTGAAGAAAAATCGAAAATGAAGAACAACACACCAAGGGAAGGTAAGGCAGACAGGAGGGAAAAGAACAACAAACTAACTCTAACTAGGCTGCAGTCAGGCACCAGAACGGCAGCCTACACCGCTACTGTCACACTCTCCGGGTCCCCTGCTCTGCTCCCCGGCTCACCTGCCACGCTCCCCGGCTTCCCTGCTTCGCTCCCCGGCTCCTCTGTCAGGCGTCCCCCGCTCCACGGTCTCCAGCCTCCATCACCTGCGGTCCCCAGGCGGCCCGGTCCCCGCTCCCGGCGCCCGTCGGCAGCCCTGCTCCAGGCCGGCTCCCCTGCTTCCTATACACCGCTCCCTGCCCTGGCTTCTGGCACCCGGGCCTCGCGCATGCGCATTAGGGCGCGCGCGCGGTCATTGACCCTCTCTTAAAGGGCCAGCGTCCACTGACAGGAAATTGAACACACAGGTACAGGGTATAAAGGGGTTTAATGTCCAAGTGGGCGGGGCCTGTTCTTCGTGTTTCCTAAGCTAGGAGTCTGGTCTCCTTGTGTCTCTGTGATATACTTACCTATCTCTCTTCTAGAGCTGCTCCTGCCTCGCCATCCGGTCCTGCCGATTCCCGAACCCCGAACGCTGACTATCTGCCATCCCGTCAGCTCCTGCCATCTCTGATCCCTGTGGTGACCCGTCCTCTCGCTCCATCGGTTCCGGACTCTGCCTGACAACATCTCGGCCTCCGAACCTGAGCTCCATCACCCGGACTACCATCAGTGACTCCGTGGTCCCAGGGACTTCTCCATTCCACGCTTTTGCACGGACTGTCCTGCTACCCGTAGTGCTCCGGCTACCGGACCCCTTGCCTTCATTAAGGTGTTCGGCCCAGTGGATCCACCTCCTGGGTCTGCCCGTCCACCTGGCCCTAACAGCTACCAACAGCAAGGACTCCAGCAGCTCCTTCCACCTCCAGGCCAAAAATCCAAAGGCAAAGAGAATAACTGGTATCCTATGCTGGAAGCAGAGGGTATATAATGGGACTGGGAGTGATTCTAAACCGGAAACACCTGACCAGGAGTCAGAAGCTGCTGGCAAGGAAAACTGACATTAACACTTCCCACACTCAAAGAAAGAAAACACATTTGATATGTAGAGTCTCAGATGACAATGAGAGATTCTAGTCCTGATCGTATCACTAGTCTCAAAATACAGAGAGATGGCCATGACATTCACTATGTAAGTTCACTTATGCTCAGGCCATTGCAGGGCCTTAGGCATCCATGGTTACAGCCATGCTTATAGGGACAGTTAGTTGCTCGTGGTCATAACCATGGACACCTAAGGTCTTGCAATGCCCCGCACATGAGGTAAGAGACATAGTGAGGGAAGGAGATCAGGGGATCAGGAGAACTATACCACATTTCTAATGGGAGGTATTTGCTAATATTGACCAAAAAGACTGACTTGTGAACAGCCTCATAGACTGTAATGGCTACGTGTTTTATCCGTGAAGACACTGAGGAGCGGATGTCTATGTGAGGCCTATTTTGATGTGTTTTTCACTACTATAGAAGAGTCTATGACCAGGATTACCTGACTTTGTCCTTATCTGTGAGAAAGTTTCCCTTGATCTATGGAGACCCTACGAGTCTATCATGTAATGTAAGCGCCTGTGTTACTGGAAGAGTCACATTACAGACACTCAGCAAAAAGCTGGATTATTACGTTACCCCGTATGACCTTGCAGTTTATGAGCTAAAAATATCCATTATCCCAAGAACCGTTCTGCATCCCACATTACGTTCTGCAAATGTCATAAAGGTTTACATTACGCCGGCGCTGGACGGGCCTGTCTTCTATCCGTAAACCAATTTACAATCCATTCGCTGGAGGTCAAGAGCTCTCAAGAATCAGTCAGCGAGAGAGAAAAATCTATTTCAATTGCAAAACTAATATGATGTAAAAACGACGGCGGATTTAGAATACCTCTTCATTATGTGACAAAACTCCTTTGTGATGCTAAGTAAGAAAGCGGCCTCTTATGTTGATAGCCGCCATTGTGTCAGGAAACACCTCATTTTCCACTTTCCCGGCTTCTTCTCATCCTCCCCACTACACAATCACTTAATCTGTGAATTCCTGACACGATGCCCCCGTAACGTCCCCCCTAATCTTTCTACTTCTGCACAATTATCAACGGCCGATGAATATTAGTAATTGTATTAAGAATACGACGATTGCTATGACGATCGATTATGATTACCAGCGTCTGGCAGCCCCGTGTAAGGCCAAGTGCAAAAATACACAGCTTTTTTTTTGGGGGGGGGGAGAATGATGCGACAAATCAATTATCTATACTGTGCATCCGTTCCAGCTGGCTTCATCCCCATCAACCGAAATAACTTATTAACGGAGGGATGAGAAAAGGCATGAATCAGTTTAATGTACTATAAGTAGGGCATAGCCATGGAAACCGGATGCAGAATACGGTATTATCTTGTGTTTATGTATAGGAGAATTCCCACCTAACCTCAGAGGGAATGACCACGGCTGGTGCTGATAGTCTACAAATACAATCATTGTCTAGTGGTCTAAATTATCCCAAAATCTGCTTGTATTTTATATGATTCACCTTGACATGTTTTATATGTTTTTATAATTGGAGGAAATATAAAAAAGCCACATAGATTACGAAAAAACAAAACTGCCGTACCACATGTGACCACTAGGTGACCATATGTATTTAACATGTACTGATTTGTATAGATTGGATCTTATACTGTGCACTTTTTAGAGGTATCTACAAATCCTGCCCTATTGTAAGTCCAACTGCATTCAATGCATTTTCAAGGGAACCCGTCATTAGATTCTTGATACCCAAGTCCTGGCAAACATTCATCAGACACTGGCTGCCTGGTCATAGTCAGGCATGTTCCACTGAAAAATGTTGCAGCATTTCAGAGAAAACATAGTGGAGACTAGTCTGGTGCCACCCACCCTGTTGGCCTTCTCTTCCCGCTCCGGTGGACTGACACATCCAGGAGACTGGAAACTAGTCCGGGGTCCCCCCCTGCTGGCCTTCTTTCCTTGCTCCAGTGGACTGACACAACCAAGAGAGTGGAGACTAATCCGGGGCCCCCCTGCTGGCCTACTCTTCCAGCTCCGGTGGACTGACACAATCAGGAGAGTGGAGACTAGATCAGTGACCCCCATCCCCTGTTGGTCTTCTCTCCCCAATCCCGTGAAATGACACAACCAGGAGTATGGAGATTAGTCAGATGCCCCCCCTGGCCTTCTCTACCCACTCCAATGGACTGACACAACCAGTAAAGTGGACACTAGTCTGGTGCCGCCCCCTGCTGGCCTTCTCTCCCTACTCCGATATAATGACACAATCAGGAGAGTGGAGGCTAGTCCCGTGCCACCCCTGCAGGCCTTCTTTCCCGATTCCGGTAGACTGACACAACCAGGAGAATGGCGACTAGTCCTATGACGCTGCTGAGTTTGGGTCAGGAGACCAGTGGCAAATCCATGTATTGGCAGTCTGATTTTACCAGTTGTCTAAATTAGCCCTTAGGCTGCACTTACACGAGTGATGATTCTGTCTTCCAGGAGAATTGGGACGATTATGGTAATGACACTCAGCTCAGACTCTGATCAAAGCTTGAGCCAATTGTCAGTTTACTGTGTGATCCGACTCTCTTGCATCATATCACAGATGCAGGGAAGATGGAGAAAGTAATTTCTCCATCTTTTCCTTTGCCTGTGTCTGTGTGAATTGGACTGCACTCGGAGATCAGTCTGATAACTTCCATGTACGAATAAACATAAATGGGTGCTCTCTGAGTTACTCTGCCACTCACAGCATGCAGTGATTTTTTTTTTTTCATGCCAAATTGACACGAGAAATAAGAGCTGATCATCACTGCCCCATAGTATACTATTGGAGTGAGTGCTATCTTATAAAACACTGGATAGCACTCGTCCGTGTTGTACGCTCATGTGAGCGCAGCCTTAGGTTAAGCTCCCACAATGTGGGTTTTTGATGTGTGTTTTTCTGCGCAAAAAAACCCAAACCTCTTACAGGTCCATCAAAGTGTATGGCATTTATAGAAAAAATTAAATGATAACACATAGTTTTTAACTGGCTACTAAAAATGTCAGAACTTTATAACTAAACTACCGTATGTTTGGTTTATATTACCAGTTTGCAAGACTCATGACTTTTTTTTAATTTTAATATCAATGGAGCTAAGAGCTTGTTATTTTGTAGGGTGAGCGTTACACTAATACCATGTTAAGGTTCATACAGTACTACACTTTTCTTTTTACTGTTCATGGGGGGGGGGTTGAGAGGGAGGTGAGGACTGAAAAGCAGCAATTTTGTTTTTTTTTTTGTGTTTACTTTACAGGTCTTCATGGCAATACCACATATATTTATATTTATGCGCTCCCTTGCAATCCTTCATGGCAATACCAAATATATTTCCCCCATGATGAAGCAGCCGGCGATCTGCTGAGGGCCGCGAAACGTGCGTCGGGGCCTTTCCACCCTCCAAACTCTGGTAATGTTTCCCATTTGTTGGAATTTTTGTGTCGCGGGCGGAGGAGGGGACGCTGCGCTCTCCCACTGCTCGGGTCCGGCTGCCGCTGCTGCTGCGGCCGCTGCTGCTCGGTGGCTCGAGCGATGGGCCGGATCCCGGGGACTCGAGCGGCGCTCCTCGCCCGTGAGTGAAAAGGGGAATGGTTTTGGTTTTGGGGAGATTGTCCGTGACGCCACCCACGGTTGTGGTGATTGTGTGGACACCACCGCTGCTCTGGACGGGGATCCCGGGAGCGGTGACAGGGAGCAGCTGAGTTGTTATTTCTCCCCTCCGTGGGTAGGGGGTTGGTTGTCCCAGGGCCCGGTGATGGGGTAGGGGATGATGGCAGGCGGGTTGCGGGGCCTGGTGAGGTGCAGGGTCGCGGGGGCAGCGCTGTGCCGCACGGCACGGTGGTACTCACTCAGCCTGAGACGATGACACAGTTCTCGGTAAAACACACGGCTGGAAAGACGGTTCCCACGGACGGCTGCTGTTGCTTTTCCCTGGTCGTTAACGGTGACTGTCTCTTTCCCTGCACCTAGTATTTCTGTTGGTTGCGATGGGTTCCCACCGGTAACCCGCTCCCCGACTTGGATATGGGCCGGAGGAGCCCCTCTTTGCCCGCAGGTGCTGGCCCTGAGAAACTGGTGCCTTGGCGGTGGTGGTGTCTCTCTCATACGGTTGGACTGTTGCCTTCAATCGGGACTTAGTTGTTTGGAAACCCGGAGGTCCCCTTCACTGACGGATTTGGCAAATTCACGGCGACTCCAAGCCTTGCCGGGATCCGAAAGGCCCCTGCCAATGGTGCTGGCTTCTCCTTGTGTACCGATCCGGTACCGCCGGGCCACCGCCCGTCCACGGTCCTTACGGCAACTCCGATAGGCCACTCCTGCAGATGGTCACTGCCGTCTGCTAACCTTGCTGTCTCTGTCCGGGGCACACACCCGGACGCTCTCAGTTAGTTACTCTACTACCACTTTCCTCCTCACACTCTAACTCTCCTCTCACTTCTTCCTCCAAACTCTAACTGGTCTCTTTTCCCGCCTCCAGGACTGTGATCTCCTCGGTGGGCGGGGCCAACCGCCTGGCCCACCCCCTGGTGTGAACATCAGCCCCTGGAGGAAGGCAACAAGGATTTTTGGGTCTAGCTTTGATGTGCCTAACCGGGGTGTAGGGTGTGGTGATGTCATTACCTGTGACCCCTGGCTTGTCCAGGGCGTCACATTTGCATCAATGCAAATATGATGATTGTGGTATTTAATGATTGTCCATATGGGTTCTTTATATATGCAACTCTGCATGCATTGTGAATTTTTTCAATTGATTATTCACCTTATTATTAGCACTGGCTACTTAAAACCTTGGACCACTATCACACTTTTCGCTTTCATTGACTGGGCCATATTTGTATATTTTACATGTCATCATCTTGTTACTGGTAGTTTGTACCAGATAAATTTTCACCATTCCCATCCTGCTTTTTGTATTACTCCCTAATATTTTGACTCTCATTTTTTCTCTACACTGTGCACTTTAAATATATTATTAATACATTTTGTGCATATCAGCAATTTTGCTCATGTTTCCTCCCTTTTAAAAAATATATTTATGTGCTACCTGAGGAAGTTCATACATGAAACGTACGTTGGGGCGACAGGATCGTACCGACCTTCTGCTTTTGTAAGTTCACCCCTCCTTAGTGTCTTTTGCTGCACCACCTTTGCTCAATTTATGTCAGGTGTCTTATTGTTTTTTTGATGTGTTATTGCTTTTTTCTTTGCACCTTATGCTGGGAGTACTGCAATAGTTCTGTTTATACTCATTAAACCTTACACATAGCATTTTTGCATTTTTTAAGATTACTGCATTAGTCATGCCTTGATATTTCAGAGCACTTTACACTTTTTACACCTTCTGCTGGGCTTGTTGCAATGGTCACGTCTTCTACTAATTATACAGTATATAAATAACATTTTGCACTTTGTGTCTGGCTTGTTACAATTGTCACACCCTGGCTAATTAAATTAAATATGGTAAATAGCACTTTGCATTGTTTATTGTGATCCTTGTGGAAGCCTTGTTTAAAACTTTAATTATACCCATTGACTCTTTTTATATTGAGTCTTGTTTATAATCCTGGTGCAACTTTTTTTTGTCCAAATGATTTGACACTGTGAGGGACTTGTGCAATACAATATAGTATTTATTACTCATAGCATTGTAATCTAATATATAAAGCTCAGTGTGTGTATGTATGTATGTGTGTATGTATGTATGTGTGTATATATGTGTGTATGTATGTATGTATGTCCGCTAAAGGAATTTGCACCGTCGCATTTACAATCACGAAATTATGCAGACAACCCATGTGACTCAGGGAACGTTATGTTTGGGCAGGAAAATGTAACCCCGTGCTTTCAGTTACTATATAAAAATCCTGCAGCCATTAAACTGAATGGAGCTGGGAACTGCAGGCTATAAATAGCAACTGTCAGTGGTTGCTATAGGAACAAAATGAACTGTTAGTATAAGAAGCTTATGTGTGAGGTAAAAAGATGTCGGTGGTGAGACGGATAAAGAGAGACAGAGACACAGACAGAGACAGCCGGGCAAAGAGACAGCCCTGGAAAGAGACAGACTGGCAAAGAGACAGACCTGGAAAGAGACAGACCTGGAAAGAGACAGACCGGGAAAGAGACTGGGAAAGAGACAGACCGGGCAAAGAGACATATGGGCAAAGAGACAGCCATGGAAAGAGACAGACGGGCAAAGAGACAGCCCTGGAAAGAGACAGCCGGGAAAGAGACAGACCGGGCAAAGAGACAGATGGGCAAAGAGACAGATGGGCAAAGAGACATCCCTGGAAAGAGACAGACGGGCAAAGAGACAGCCCTGGAAAGAGTCAGACGGGCAAAGAGACAGCCCTAGAAAGAGACAGCCGGGAAAGAGACAGACCGGGCAAAGAGACAGACGGGCAAAGAGACAGACGGGCAAAGAGACAGGCAGGCAAAGAGACAGACGGGCAAAGAGACAGCCCTGAAAAGAGGCAGCCGGGCAAAGAGACAGCCGGGGAAAGAAACAGCTGGGCAAAGAGACAGCCGGGCAAAGAGACAAATGCCCAAAGAGACAGACAGGCAAAGAGACAGACAGGCAAAGAGACAGACCTGGAAAGAGACAGACGGGCAAAGAGACAGCCGGGCAAAGAGACAGCCCTGGAAAGAGACAGACTGGCAAAGAGACAGACCTGGAAAGAGACAGACCTGGAAAGAGACAGACCGGGAAAGAGACTGGGAAAGAGACAGACCGGGCAAAGAGACATATGGGCAAAGAGACAGCCATGGAAAGAGACAGACGGGCAAAGAGACAGCCCTGGAAAGAGACAGCCGGGAAAGAGACAGACCGGGCAAAGAGACAGATGGGCAAAGAGACAGATGGGCAAAGAGACAGCCCTGGAAAGAGACAGACGGGCAAAGAGACAGCCCTGGAAAGAGTCAGACGGGCAAAAAGACAGCCCTAGAAAGAGACAGCCGGGAAAGAGACAGACCGGGCAAAGAGACAGACGGGCAAAGAGACAGACGGGCAAAGAGACAGGCAGGCAAAGAGACAGACGGGCAAAGAGACAGCCCTGAAAAGAGGCAGCCGGGCAAAGAGACAGCCGGGGAAAGAAACAGCTGGGCAAAGAGACAGCCGGGCAAAGAGACAAATGCCCAAAGAGACAGACAGGCAAAGAGACAGACAGGCAAAGAGACAGACCTGGAAAGAGACAGACGGGCAAAGAGACAGCCCTGGAAAGAGACAGCCCTGGAAAGAGACAGACCAGGAAAGAGACAGACCTAGAAACAGGCAGCCAGGCAAAGAGACAACCGGGCAAAAAGACAGAGAGAGAGACAGACAGATACAGAGATTGAGACAGATAGACTGATGCAAATATAGACAGAGAGATAGAAACAGACAGACAAGGAAAGAGACAGACAGCGACACACATACAGAGACTGGGAGAGAGACAGAGAGACAGTTACTATCCCGGGCAACGCCTGGGTACTACAGCTAGTCTAATATATAAAGCTGAGTGTATGTATGTATGTATGTATGTATGTATGTGTGTGTGTGTGTGTGTATGTGTGTATGTATGTATGTCCGCTAAAGGAATCTGCACCGTCGCATTTACAATCACGAAATTTTGCACAGATGCCCCATGTGACCCAGGGAGCGTCGTATACTATGTTTTGACAGAAAAATTTAACCCTGTGCTTTACAGTTAGTCTCTAAAATCCTGCCGCCATTACACTGAATGGAGCTGGGAGCTATAGGTTATTAATAGCAACTGTCAGTGGTTGCTATAGGAACAAAATAAACTATTAGTTGAAGCTTATGCGTGAGGTTATATGATTTCGGTGGTGAGACGAATAGAGAGAGATAGAAAAAGACAGACAGACAGAGACACAGACAGACAGATGGGAAAGAGACAGACAGACGGGGAAAGAGACAGCCCTGGAAAGAGACAGCCCTGGAAAGAGACAGCCCTGGAAAGAGACAGACCCGGAAAGAGACAGACCTGGAAAGAGACAGACTGGCAAAGAGACAGACTGGCAAAGAGACAGACTGGCAAAGAGAAGCCGGGGAAAGAGACAGACCTGGAAAGAGACAGACCTGGAAAGAGACAAACGGGCAAAGAGACAGACGGGCAAAGAAACAGACGGGCAAAGAGACAGACTGGCAAAGAGACAGACTGGCAAAGAGAAGCCGGGGAAAGAGACAGACCTGGAAAGAGACAGACCTGGAAAGAGACAGACGGACAAAGAGACAGACGGGCAAAGAGACAGACGGGCAAAGAGACAGACTGGGAAAGAGACAGACTGGCAAAGAGACAGACTGGCAAAGAGAAGCCGGGGAAAGAGACAGACCTGGAAAGAGACAGACCTGGAAAGAGACAGACGGGCAAAGAGACAGACGGGCAAAGAGACAGACGGGCAAAGAGACAGACCTGGAAAGAGACAGACGGGCAAAGAGACAGACTGGCAAAGAGACAGACTGGCAAAGAGACAGACTGGCAAAGAGAAGCCGGGGAAAGAGACAGACCTGGAAAGAGACAGACCTGGAAAGAGACAGACGGGCAAAGAGACAGACGGGCAAAGAGACAGACGGGCAAAGAGACAGACTGGGAAAGAGACAGACGGGGAAAGAGACAGACGGGCAAAGAGACACCCCTGGAAAGAGACAGACAGGCAAAGAGACAGACGGGCAAAGAGACAGCCCTGGAAAGAGACAGCCCTGGAAAGAGACAGCCCTGGAAAAAGACAGCCCTGAAAAGAGACAGACAGGCAAAGAGACAGACTGGCAAAGAGAAGCCGGGGAAAGAGACAGACGGGCAAAGAGACAGACGGGGAAAGAGACAGACGGGGAAAGAGACAGACAGGCAAAGAGACAGCCCTGGAAAGAGACAGACGGGAAAAGAGACAGAAGAGCAAAGAGACAAACGGGAAAAGAGACAGACCTGGAAAGAGACAGACCTGGAAAGAGACAGACCTGGAAAGAGACAGCCCTGGAAAGAGACAGACGGGCAAAGAGACAGACGGGCAAAGAGACAGCCCTGGAAAGAGACAGCCCTGGAAAAAGACAGCCCTGGAAAGAGACAGACGGGCAAAGAGACAGACTGGCAAAGAGAAGCCGGGGAAAAAGACAGACGGGCAAAGAGACAGACGGGGAAAGAGACAGACGGGAAAAGAGACAGACGGGCAAAGAGACAAACGGGAAAAGGGACAGACCTGGAAAGAGACAGCCCTGGAAAGAGACAGCCCTGGAAAGAGACAGACGGGCAAAGAGAAAGACAGGCAAAGAGACAGACAGACAAAGAGACAGCCCTGGAAAGAGACAGCCCTGGAAAGAGACAGCCCTGGAAAGAGACAGCCGGGGAAAGAGACAGCCTGGGAAAGAGACAGCCTGGGAAAGAGACAGCCGGTGAAAGAGACAGCCCTGAAAAGAGATAGTCCTAGAAAGAGTCAGCCGGGCAAAGAGACAGACCTAGAAAGAGACAGACCTGGAAAGAGACAGACCTGGAAAGAGACAGATGGGCAAAGAGACAGACTGGCAAAGAGAAGCCGGGGAAAGAGACAGATGGGCAAAGAGACAGACGGGGAAAGAGACAGACGGGGAAAGAGACAGCCTGGGAAAGAGACAGCCCTAAAAAGAGATAGTCCTAGAAAGAGTCAGCCGGGCAAAGAGACAGACCTAGAAAGAGACAGACCTGGAAAGAGACAGACCTAGAAAGAGACAGACGGAGAAAGAGACAGCCCTGGAAAGAGACAGCCCTGGAAAGAGACAGCCCTGGAAAGCTACAGACCTGGGAAGAGACAGACCTGGAAAGAGACAGCCCTGGAAAGAGACAGCCCTGGAAAGATACAGAACTGGGAAGAGACAGACCTGGAAAGAGACAGACCTGGAAAGAGACAGACCTGGAAAGAGACAGACCTGGAAAGAGACAGACGGGGAAAGAGACAGACGGGGAAAGAGACAGATGGGGAAAGAGACAGATGGGGAAAGAGACAGCCCTGGAAAGAGACAGCCCTGGAAAGATACAGACCTGGGAAGATACAGACCTGGGAAGAGACAGACCTGGGAAAAGACAGACCTGGGAAGAGACAGACCTGGAAAGAGACAGCCTGGGAAAGTGACAGCCGGTGAAAGAGACAGCCCTGAAAAGAGATAGTCCTAGAAAGAGTCAGCCGGGCAAAGAGACAGACCTAGAAAGAGACAGACCTGGAAAGAGACAGACCTGAAAAGAGACAGATGGAGAAAGAGACAGCCCTGGAAAGAGACAGCCCTGGAAAGAGACAGCCCTGGAAAGATACAGACCTGGGAAGAGACAGACCTGGAAAGAGACAGCCCTGGAAAGAGACAGCCCTGGAAAGATACAGACCTGGAAAGAGACAGACCTGGAAAGAGACAGACCTGGAAAGAGACAGACGGGGAAAGAGACAGACGGGGAAAGAAACAGCCCTGGAAAGAGACAGCCCTGGAAAAAGACAGCCCTGGAAAGAGACAGCCCTGGAAAGAGACAGCCCTGGAAAGAGACAGCCGGGGAAAGAGACAGCCGTGGAAAGAGACAGCCTGGGAAAGAGAGAGCCCTGAAAAGAGATAGTCCTAGAAAGAGTCAGCCGGGCAAAGAGACAGAACTAGAAAGAGACAGACCTGGAAAGAGACAGACGGGGAAAGAGACAGACGGGGAAATAGACAGACGGGGAAAGAGACAGACTGAGAAAGAGACAGCCCTGGAAAGAGACAGCCCTGGAAAGATACAGACCAGGGAAGAGACAGATGGGGAAAGAGACAGCCTGGGAAAGAGAGAGCCCTGAAAAGAGATAGTCCTAGAAAGAGTCAGCCGGGCAAAGAGACAGAACTAGAAAGAGACAGACCTGGAAAGAGACAGACGGGGAAAGAGACAGATGGGGAAAGAGACAGACGGAGAAAGAGACAGCCCTGGAAAGAGACAGCCCTGGAAAGATACAGACCAGGGAAGAGACAGATGGGGAAAGAGACAGATGGGGAAAGAGACAGACGGGGAAAGAGACAGCCCTGGAAAGATACAGACCTGGGAAGATACAGACCTGGGAAGAGACAGACCTGGAAAGAGACAGACATGGAAAGAGACAGATGGGGAAAGAGACAGCTGGGGAAAGAGACAGACGGGGAAAGAGACACACGGGGAAAGAGACAGACGGGGAAAAAGACATCCCTGGAAAGAGACAGCCCTGGAAAGATACAGACCTGGGAAGAGACAGACCTGGAAAGAGACAGACCTGGAAAGAGACAGCCTGGGAAAGTGACAGCCGGTGAAAGAGACAGCCCTGAAAAGAGATAGTCCTAGAAAGAGTCAGCCGGGCAAAGAGACAGACCTAGAAAGAGACAGACCTGGAAAGAGACAGACCTGAAAAGAGACAGATGGAGAAAGAGACAGCCCTGGAAAGAGACAGCCCTGGAAAGAGACAGCCCTGGAAAGATACAGACCTGGGAAGAGACAGACCTGGAAAGAGACAGCCCTGGAAAGAGACAGCCCTGGAAAGATACAGACCTGGGAAGAGACAGACCTGGAAAGAGACAGACCTGGAAAGAGACAGACGGGGAAAGAGACAGACGGGGAAAGAAACAGCCCTGGAAAGAGACAGCCCTGGAAAAAGACAGCCCTGGAAAGAGACAGCCCTGGAAAGAGACAGCCCTGGAAAGAGACAGCCGGGGAAAGAGACAGCCGTGGAAAGAGACAGCCTGGGAAAGAGAGAGCCCTGAAAAGAGATAGTCCTAGAAAGAGTCAGCCGGGCAAAGAGACAGAACTAGAAAGAGACAGACCTGGAAAGAGACAGACGGGGAAAGAGACAGACGGGGAAAGAGACAGACGGGGAAAGAGACAGACTGAGAAAGAGACAGCCCTGGAAAGAGACAGCCCTGGAAAGATACAGACCAGGGAAGAGACAGATGGGGAAAGAGACAGCCTGGGAAAGAGAGAGCCCTGAAAAGAGATAGTCCTAGAAAGAGTTCGCCGGGCAAAGAGACAGAACTAGAAAGAGACAGACCTGGAAAGAGACAGACGGGGAAAGAGACAGACGGGGAAAGAGACAGACGGAGAAAGAGACAGCCCTGGAAAGAGACAGCCCTGGAAAGATACAGACCAGGGAAGAGACAGATGGGGAAAGAGACAGATGGGGAAAGAGACAGACGGGGAAAGAGACAGCCCTGGAAAGATACAGACCTGGGAAGATACAGACCTGGGAAGAGACAGACCTGGAAAGAGACAGACATGGAAAGAGACAGATGGGGAAAGAGACAGCTGGGGAAAGAGACAGACGGGGAAAGAGACACACGGGGAAAGAGACAGACGGGGAAAAAGACATCCCTGGAAAGAGACAGCCCTGGAAAGAGACAGCCCTGGAAAGATACAGACCTGGGAAGAGACAGACCTGGAAAGAGACAGACCTGGAAAGAGACAGATGGGGAAAGAGACAGACGGGGAAAGAGACAGACTGGGAAAGAGACAGACTGGGAAAGAGATAGCCCTGGAAAGAGACAGCCGTGGGAAGAAACAGCCGTGGGAAGAGACCGCCCTGGGAAGAGACAGACCTGGGAAGAGACAGACCTGGAAAGAGACAGACCTGGAAAGAGACAGACCTGGAAAGAGACAGACGGGGAAAGAGACAGACGGGGAAAGAGACAGCTCTGGAAAGAGACAGCCCTGGAAAGAGACAGCCCTGGAAAGAGACAGCCGGGGAAAGAGACAGCCGGGGAAAGAGACAGCCGGGGAAAGAGACAGCCTGGGAAAGAGACAGCCCTGAAAAGAGATAGTCCTAGAAAGAGTCAGTCGGGCAAAGAGACAGACCTAGAAAGAGACAGACCTGGAAAGAGACAGACCTGGAAAGAGACAGACAGAGAAAGAGACAGCCCTGGAAAGAGACAGCCCTGGAAAGAGACAACCTTGGAAAGAGACAGCCCTGGAAAGATACAGACCTGGGAAGAGACAGACCTGGAAAGAGACAGCCCTGGAAAGAGACAGCCCTGGAAAGAGACAGCCCTGGAAAGATACAGACCTGGGAAGAGACAGACCTGGAAAGAGACAGACCTGGAAAGAGACAGACGGGGAAAGAGACAGACGGGGAAAGAGACAGACGGGGAAAGAGACAGACTGGGATAGAGACAGACGGGGAAAGAGACAGACGGGGAAAGAGACAGACGGGGAAAGAGACAGATGGGGAAAGAGACAGCCCTGGAAAGAGACAGACCTGGGAAGATACAGACCTGGGAAGAGACAGACCTGGGAAGAGACAGACCTGGAAAGAGACAGACGGGGAAAGAGACAGCCTGGGAAAGAGACAGCCGGTGAAAGGGACAGTCCTGAAAAGAGATAGTCCTAGAAAGAGTCAGCCGGGCAAAGAGACAGAACTAGAAAGAGACAGACCTGGAAAGAGACAGACCTGGAAAGAGACAGACGGGGAAAGAGACAGACGGAGAAAGAGACAGCCCTGGAAAGAGACAGCCCTGGAAAGATACAGACCTGAGAAGAGACAGACGGGGAAAGAGACAGACGGGGAAAGAGACAGACGGGGAAAGAGAGAGACGGGTAAAGAGACAGACGGGGAAAGAGACAGCCTGGGAAAGATACAGACCTGAGAAGAGACAGACCTGGAAAGAGACAGACGGGGAAAGAGACAGACGGGGAAAGAGACAGACGGGTAAAGAGACAGACGGGGAAAGAGACAGCCTGGGAAAGAGACAGCCGGTGAAAGGGACAGCCCTGAAAAGAGATAGTCCTAGAAAGAGTCAGCCGGGCAAAGAGACAGAACTTGAAAGAGACAGACCTGGAAAGAGACAGACCTGGAAAGAAACAGACGGGGACAGAGACAGATGGAGAAAGAGACAGCCCTGGAAAGAGACAGCCCTGGAAAGAGACAGCCCTGGAAAGATACAGACCTGAGAAGAGACAGACCTGGAAAGAGACAGACGGGGAAAGAGACAGACGGGGAAAGAGACAGACGGGGAAAGAGACAGACGGGGAAAGAGACAGACGGGTAAAGAGACAGACGGGGAAAGAGACAGACGGGGAAAGAGACAGACGGGGAAAGAGACAGACGGGGCAAGAGACAGACGGGGAAAGAGACAGACGGGGAAAGAGACAGACGGGGAAAGAGACAGACTGGGAAAGAGACAGACTGGGAAAGAGACAGACTGGGAAAGAGACAGACTGGGAAAGAGACAGACGGGTAAAGAGACAGACTGGGAAAGAGACAGACGGGTAAAGAGACAGACGGGTAAAGAGACAGACGGGTAAAGAGACAGACGGGTAAAGGGACAGACAGGGAAAGAAACAGAGGGGGAAAGAGACAGACCTGGAAACAGACAGACCTGGAAATAGACAGATGGGCAAAGCTACAGACGGTCAAAGAGACAGCCGGGGAAAGAGACAGTCGGGGAAAGAGACAGACGGAGAAAGAGACAGACGGGGAAAGAGACAGATGGGGAAAGAGACAGACGGGTAAAGAGACAGACGGGGAAAGAGACAGATGGGGAAAGAGACAGATGGGGAAAGAGACAGCCCTGAAAAGAGACAGTCCTGGAAACAGTCAGCCGGGCAAAGAGACAGACCGGCAAAGAGACAAACCGGGAAAGAGACAGACGGGGAAAGAGACAGACCAAGACAGACGTAAAAGAGACAGACGGGGAAAGAGACAGACAGACACACACATAGAGACAGATACAGAGATAGAGACAGACAGACACAGAGATGTAGACCGATAGACTGATACAAATACAGACAGAGATAGAAATAGTCAGACAGAGACATAGACACAGACAGACAAGGAAAGAGACAGAGAGACAGACAGCGAGACACAGACAGAGATTGGGAGAGAGACCGAGAGACAGTTACTATCCCGGGCAACGCCCGGGTACTACAGCTAGTCTAATATATAAAGCTGAGTGTATGTATGTGTGTATGTATGTGTGTATGTCCGCTAAAGGAATCCGCACCGTCGCATTTACAATCACGAAATTTTGCACAGACACCCCATGTGACCTAGGGAATGTCATAGACTATGTTCTGCCAGGAAAATTTAAGCCCGCGCTTTACAGTTACTCTCCAAAAAACATGCCTCCATTAAAGTAAATGGAGCCTGGAACTACTGGTTTTAATAGCAGCTCTGATTGGTTGCTATAGGAACAAAGGACATTGTTAGTATAAGAAGCTTATGTGAGGTAATATGATGTCGGTGGGGAGAAGGATAGAGAGACAGACAGAGGCAGACAGATAGGGAAAGAGACAGACAGAAACAGATGGGGAAAGAGACAGACGATGAAAGAGACAGACAGAGACAGATGAGGAAAGAGACAGACCTGGAAAGAGACAGACAGGCAGACAGGGACAGAGACAGGCAGACAGGGAAAGAGGAGACAGCCAGAGAGACATACAAAGATAGATGGAGAAAGAGACAGACCTTGATAGAGACAGACAAGGAAACGGACAGACAGAGACAGACAGACAGAGAAAGAGACAGACAGGAAAAGACACAGACAAAGAGATGAACAAGACAGACAGGGAAGGAGACAGACCTGGGAAAGAGACAGACCTGGGAAAGAGACAGACCTGGGAAAGAGACAGACACAGAGACAGAGACAGATATAAAGATAGAGAGACAGACAGACACAGAGACAGATACAGAGAGAGACAGACAGAGACAGATACAGAGAGAGACAGACAGACAGACACAGAGACAGATACAGAGATAGAGAGACAGACAGAGACAGATACAGAGATTGAGAGACAGACACAGAGACACAGAGATAGAGAGACAGACAGACATAGAGACACAGAGATAGACAGACAGACACAGAGACACAGAGACAGAGACTGGGAGAGAGACAGAGAGACAGTTAGGCTATGTGCGCACGGTTCGTACTAGCCCTGCAGAAATTTCTGCAGCGATCTGAACAGCACACGTGTGCTTCAAATCGCTGCAGAAAATGTCCGTAGAGAAAAAAAAAAAAAGCCGATTCCATGCGCTCTGCCTGCCGCTCCTGCCATAGACAGAGCAGGGGCTGCCGGCAAAGCGCACGGAAGAAGTGACATGTCACTTCTTAGAACGCAGCGCTTCGGGCAGCAGCCGAAGCGCTGCGCTCTAATACGCCACGTGCGCACGGTCCCTGCACAATCTCCATAGACTGTGCAGGGGACGCAGGACGCATGCAGTTACGCTGTGCTACAAAGCGCAGCGTAACTGCATGTATTTACGCAACGTGCGCACATTGCCTTACTATCCCGGGCAACGCCGGGTACTACAGCAAGTATAATATATTTTTGATGCAGAATATTCTTCAAATAATTGATTTACTGATTTTGGGTGTTATTACTCAACTTTGACAGAATATAAGTATACCATCCCTTATGTAAACAATAATCCAATCTGTGAATTACATGTATATTTGCACTTGGCACTTTTTGTATTTTGTGATAACTGTTAGATTGGTTTTGGTTTATTTATTATATTTTGTCATTGTGGTCTGTTTGATCCTGTATACCTGTTATACCACATTTTAATTGTCCTACTATATTTTAATTTTTGGATATATGTATCAATAAAAATTGGTATAATTTAGGCCATATACTTTTTGTCAGTGTTGTTGTTCGTAATTTTCTAGTTCATGGCCCGTTACATAATAGCTAAAGGGTACTCTCTGTTGAATATATATTTATGTTTACAGTAAACGCCCTAGACGACTTGAACCTACCATCAATTATTTGCTTGATCTATAGGCTACGATGCCATTCATAGCAATTGCAGTATATACTGGAGAAAAAAGGGGGGCTACTTTATATAAAAAAGGGGGTTGTTCAAGTAGTGGACAACCCCTTCAAATTACTGGCAGTTTGCTACAATTTATCAGTCTGGAGTCTGGGTTGTTAAGGTCTCAGAACATTGTGTAGAATAGATACAACTGTTTCCACTTTTTTGCTATCAAAGCTCATAAAAAATAAATAAATAATCATGAATAATTACATATCTGCAGCTATAGCCTATGTGTAATGGACTCACAAAACGGCAACGCAATCACAATGACAAGTCTACCATCTAGTGGCCATGTGTGAATTAGCAGGGAATGGTATCAAATCTGAATTTAATTGAAATACTATGTCCCACGGTACCGCAACATTACCCTGTATTGCACATTGTAACTCTGAATTTAAAAAGAGGTGATATTTTTTTTGGGGGTGGGCTATTTACAAAAGGGGTGACTCCCCTCCATCCCGATTCAGAGGTTCTACATTCCTTGTTAAAGGGTTCAATTCATTCTGACTGTGATTTGGCTGATTGCTGTAAAAATGCAACTTGATAAAGTACAAATTAGAATTGTGAAGCCACTATGACGTTTGTGGCTCATCCAGAGATTTAAATATGCGAGTTTCATCTGGAACAATTAAAAAACTTTTTTTCTTGGACAGCATTCGAAGCAAGAATACGGTGGAGTGAAATTAGTCTCATTCAGATTATCACCACTGTCTGGTCAGTGATAGTGTTTACCGTCTCTGCTTCATCAGTTATTTACAAACTCCCCCCCCCACAAAAAAAACAAAAACAATACAAAAAAACCAGCCATGATAAACATATACTTCCCATTACAATGCTGAAAATGGACTGCGTATGGCTGGTGTCATGATCCAGGTCTGTATTGGCCGCTGTGGTTTGATAATTTCACCCAGATCCAGCCTTGTCACGTCAGGGGTTAACTCCTCCCTGCTTCACTCTGGTTTCTGGGACACTATATCTTGGCAATGCACCTCCGGTTCAGTGCCAGTGATAGTTTATGCTCTGCAGCGTGTGTTACTGGCTCTGGTGAGTTACCTGATCTGTCCTTCCTCCCAGCTACCTTATTCTGACCCGTACTCTCCTCGCTCGTACGTCTTTCCCAGTCCCTGACTACCCACTCCTGTCTACTGTGTACCCTTCCTTGTCTGTCTTATCCCGGTCCCGACCTGTTTGTTCTTGGACTTCCCGGCATCTGACCTGTATCCACGTTCCTAACTTCGGCTCCGTCTCTCCCCTCTGTTGCATATGTGACTTCCCGGCTTCCGACCCTCGGCTATCACCTGACCACGATTTGATTATCTTTGTGCTATTGACGAGACCTCCTGCTGCTAACCTGGTTTACTGACTACAGTACTGCCCTCTAGTGGTTTGCCTGCTAACTGCACTCTGAAGCTACACTGTTTGTAGCTTTAGTGTAATGCCTGATAGGAGCCACAGACTCAGACTGGCTGTAAGGGGAATCTAGAGAAAAGCCACTCACAAAGCAGGACCCCAAGAACTCTGCAACACTTTAACCCCTTTACAGGGATTTGGAATTACACAGAGCCTCAGAGATCGCTACTTGTGGTAGACTGTAGTCCGTGGTTGTCAGGCAGGGTCAAAATCCAGGAGATGCAAAACAGGAACAGAATCGGCAGGCAAGGGCATAGTGAGGAGACAAAGCAGGGGTCAAATCCGGAACTGGCAGCAAGGTACAAAAACGACAGGCAGGAGGGTAGTCAAACAACAAGCAAGGTCAGCGCACAGGAATCACAATACAAACAGCACATGAACCAGGAGAACAGAACTATCACTGGCAGTGGTCATGTGACAGGAGGGGAAATAAGAAGGGTGTGGTGTCTTCCCATAGGCTGCAGGTGAATGTTGGCCACTTCAGCCGGGAGACACACGCCACCTACAGTCAGCCAGTGGTACTGCAGGTTCCAGGGAAACCCAGCCTAGTGGATGATCGGAGCCTGTGCTCCGCAGAACCTTGGGCACCGACTCCTCTCCCATCACCAGCACTATCCATGGTGGGAACATGGCGTCGTCTGGCGATCGGAGCAGAAGTCGCAGGAGCGGAAACCGGCGGGGACGTGACATTTAGCGTCTCCCTTAGTACAGTGTGACAGCTGGCACCTATGTGCTGCTAATGATTTTCACATGTATGAGACTCCGATCAAAATTGTCAAGTGATGATTTTTCTTGGTGACGTCTCATGAACAGCCTTAAAGACCTATGCGTACATATTTAATCGGTGAAAGACGGACATCTGAATGAGGCCATGGAATATGGCAGACACTAAGCTATGTCCCCCAGTGTCATCTCCATTCTATTCCTCTCCCGGCAGACATGTCCACAGCAGCATTTACTATGTGAATATCATTGTGAAGAAGTGGGTGTGAGGGGGGGGGCGCACAATTCATCCTTTGTATAGCAAAGGGTGAAATTCACACCTACATCTGCTGCAGAAATTGATATTTGGCTTTGGACGCTATTGTTTTATGCTGACGTTATTCTGTATTTTGCAGAATGTGCATGAGATTTTTAGACCTTTACCTACGGGCGATTTTCCGTTTTCATTTTTTCCTCCCCTTCTTCCGAGAGCGATAACTTTTTTTTTTTTCCGTTAATACAAGGATATGAGGACTTTTTTGTTGCAGGACGAGTTGTACTTTTGAAGGATACCATTCATTCTGCCACATATTGTACTGGAAAATGGGAAAAAAAATGTCCAAGTGTGGTGAAATTGCAAAAAAAGTGCAATTCTACAGTTTTTTTTGTTTTTGTATTCACTATACAGTAAGGCCATGTGCGCACGTTGCGTTTTTTATGAGTTTCCGCAGCGTTTTGAGCTGCAGCGTTTTAATGCAAAATTGCATGCGTTTTGATTTCCAAGTCTATGGGAAATAGGGCTTTCTTGTGTGCACAATGCTTTTAAAAACGCTGCGTTTTTGTTGACAAAAATTTGTCAAAATCTCTGCGTTTGAAGAAGCAGCATGTCAATTGTTTTTGCCATTTTGGCAGCGTCTTGCTAACATTGAAGTCAATGTGAATTATCAAAACGCATCCTAAAAGAAAATTCTAGCGTTTTACATGCTTTTTTGATGCTTAACGCATGCTTTTTTGACATTATAGTGAGGGCAAGCAGTTTCTAATTGCCCTCACATCCATTCCGACTTTAAAAAATTAGTGAAACAATACTTTTAGTTTATTTTTATCATAATTATTCAATTGCTTTAATAATTTTTGGTAAATTATCATTATCGTGTACGATTTAAAGATTATTAATTTTTTATTTTTTTTAAAAAAATGTTTCCTACTATTTGAATGTGCAAACTTTATTTAGTTGTGTATTTGTGTTGAAAACGCATTGCAATTTAAGCACTGAAACTGCATGTAAAACGCGGTCAAAATGCAGCAAAAACGCTATAAAAACGCCTGCATATTTCCTGCGTTTATGTGGTCAAAACCAAATTTGACAATGACAAATTCTGCCAGAGGATGCGTTCATTCCTGCAAGTTACTGAACGCAACGTGCGCACGAGTCACGCTCCCCGGGTCCCGGTGCCATCTGTCACTCACCGCCCCGGTCCCCGCTTCTTCTGCCCGCGGCTGCCCCTCTCACTCTCCCTCCTGTGCGTCCTCCGTGCCTCCTGCCCGCCAGCCCCGGCGTCTCCCTGTGACACAGGACGCTCTGTCTGGTTCCCCTGCATCTCCTGCACCGCTTCCTGCTCTGGCCTCCAGCACATGCACGCGCGCGGCCACTCACCTCTTCTTAAAGGGCCAGCGTCCCGGAAACAGGATATGGTCAATTACAGGTACAGGGTATATTAGGACTTCCTTTCCATGTGGGCGGTGCCTGATCAACGTGCTCCCAGAGTTAGGTGTTCAGGTCCCTTTGTGCCTTGCCTTTGTATTAACCCTGTCTCTTCCGCAGAGTCCGCCTGCCACCCTAACCCGGTCCTGACGTCTGATTCCCCAGGAAGTCCCCCGGTGACTGTCTGCTGAGGATCCCGCCATCTACCATCAGCCTGAACCCGTCACCGATTCCCGACTTCACCTGGGAAACATCAGCCTGCACGCCTCGTTGGACCCGGACCCCGTCTGTTGTTCCTTCCCGGTACCTGTATCCGGTTCCTCTCATCCGCCCTGCCCACGGTGCCCGTTGGACTCAGTGACATTCCTGTTCGGATCCTTGAAGGGCTCTTATCCCGTAACCCTAGTGTTCCGGCTACCGTGCATCTAGGCCCTCTGGTGGGGTGATCGGACAGTCCCTGTATAGGGGTTAGCTCCGGGTTGCCTCACTGGGGGAATCCGGTGCACGGTCCCGTGAATCCACCCCCAGGACGTAACAGAACGTGGCCTAAAACTGACCCGGCATTAAGATTCTCCAGGTCAGTACAAGTTCATAGATACCAACATGTATAGTTTTACTTTTATTTAGGTGGTAAAAACAAATTCAGAAATTTGTAAAAAAAAAAAAAAATTTACGCTTTTGTCGCCATTTTCCGAGACCCGTAGCATGCTCATTTTTCAAGATCTGGGCTCAGTGATGGCTTATTTATTTTTTTTTTTTTGCTTCTTGAGCTGGCGCTTTTAATCATACCATTTTTGGGTGGGTGCGATGTTTTGATCGCCTGTTTTTGCGATTTATTGCAATGTTGCAGCAACCCAAAAAAGCGTAATTCTGGAGTTTGATTTTTTTTTTTCTCGCTATGGCCTATACTGATCAGATTAATTGATATTATATTTTGATAGATCAGACATTTCTGAAAGCAGCAATACCAAATGTGTGTAGTTTTTTCATTTTAATTTTCAATTTGGCAAAATGGGGTGATTTGAACTTTTTAGGTTTTTTAATTTTTTTTACATTTTTTTATTGATTTTACTAGTCTTCTTAAGACTTTATGCCTACACTATCCGTAAATTATGGATGCGTACTGGAAACAGAGATCCATGAATAAGGCCTTAGGCCATGTGCCCACGGGAGCTTTTTGCTGCGAAGTTTGCCGCGGAAAACCTGCGGACTTTTCTGGATTTTCCAGATAAATCTGCAGGTTCTAGCATGTGCAGGCACTCCCCATGTTACCCTATGGGACATGGGGAGTATCTGTGTTCACGCTGCGGAAAGTGCGGCTGCGGAATCTCCTGTGGAGATCCCTCAGCCGCACCTAACTGCATGTCAATTATTCATGTGGATTTACTTGCGGAGATCCCGGCTCTCCGCTATGGAGATAGAGGCCAGGACGTCCGCAAGTAAATCGCGTGAATCTCCGCATGTTTCCCGCAGCTATTCCGCTGGAAACTCGCAGCTAAAAATAGCTGCGGCTGCCGGCGGGCAGCTGCGGGAAACATGCGGCCGTACCTGCGAATATATCCGCAGGTACGAGCGTCCCGTGGGCACATGGCCTTAGGGCTCATTCAGATGTGAGTTTTTCTCGTACGAGTGCTATTAATGTTTTTCACAGATATCCCTTGTGCTTTTGATAGTCTTTGGGGTCTTTGGGTTATTTTAATTCTAAATTTGCAGGTTCCTATCTGCCCATAAATTGTAGGTTTTTAACCCGAAGAGAGGCATTAGTTTGATAGGGACCCAACAAAAAGAGGTTGCCTTGCTGTTGGCTGTTGGGCTCACATAAAACTGGCCATTTTTGTGTGCTAAGTATCTCAATTTTCTCATGTTTTTCATAGCAGTAATGCAAGTCTATATTCCCATATTTATTTATTGTTCCACATGTCTTAGCACTACAGGGTGCACCTGTCTCCTTTTTGTTTTGAGTCTTTGGGGTAGATCACGTGTCCAATTTTTGCCTCAGACCAATTAAACTGCACTAAAGCACGGATAAATGGCCAATATTGATCAAACTCACCAATGCAAGTCTTTGGATCCATGAAAAAATTGAACAGCACTCAGATGCCATCCGCGTGCTCTCCAATTTTCATGATCTGTTTGATAGGAGAAGCTTCAAAATCCTCCACTTTTTTTTTTTCTCCGAGAAACTGATGAAACTCTGACCAACCTTTGATGACATTCTGATAAGAAAAACTGATGAAACATGGACCATTTTTTATGCCTATGAGAAATATCACTGATGTGTAAAGGAGACTTTAAATGAACCTCAGACATTTCCAGTCCTTTGATGAAGCTCACGAGGTTTCGCTGGCAAACCAGCTGTTTCGCCAGCAGATAAAGTGATTGTGCATGGAAACAAGGGAGGCAGCAGCAGTAAATTTGGGCTTGATTGAAGAAAAGAACAAGGAATCAGGTGAAACCAAGGACTATGTACCAAGGACTATGACAAGAACAAGGGGGCATTCTCTTCGATTGGAGGAAAGAAAATTCCTACATCAGCATAGAAGAGGGTTCTTCACGGTAAGAGCAGTGAGGCTCTGGAACTCTCTTCCTGAGGAAGTGGTGATGGCCAACTCACTGAATGAATTTAAGAGAGGAATGGATGCTTTTCTTGATAGCAAAAGTATAGAAGGTTATAAATAGCATAATCTTACAGGTAGATAGAAGAGCGACCAAGATTATTAGAGGAATGGGTGGGCTGCAACACCAAGACAGGTTATTAAACTTGGGGTTATTTTGTTTGGAAAAACAAAGGCTTAGGGGGGATCTAATCACAATGTATAAACATATGAGGGGACAGTACAGAGACCTTTCCAAAGATCTTTTTACACCTAGGCCTGCAACTGGCACACGGGAGCATCCGCTACGTCTTGAGGAAAGAAGGTTTAATCATAATCACAGACGAGGATTCTTTACTGTACGAGCAGTGAGACTATGGAACTCTCTGCCGCATGATGTTGTAATGAGTAATTCACTACTAACATTTAAGCAGAGCCTGGACGCCTTTCTTGAAAAATATAATATTACCAGTTATGTATATTAGATTTTATGACAGGGTGTTGATCCAGGGATCTAGTCTGATTGCCGTATGTGGAGTCAGGAAGGATTTTTTTTCCCCATTGGAGCTTATTTGACACATTGGGTTTTTTTTGCCTTCCTCTGGATCAACATGTTAGGCTATGGGTTGAACTAGATGGACTTAAGGTCCAGTCACACTAAACAACTTACCAGCGATCCCAACAACGATAGGGATCGCTGGTAAGTTGCTAGGAGGTTGCTGGTGAGATGTCACACTGCGACGCTCCAGCGATCCCACCAGCAACCTGACCTGGCAGGGATCGCTGGAGCGTCGCTACACGAGTTGCTGGTGAGCTCACCAGCAACCAGTGTCCAGCCCCCAGCGCCGCGTGGAAGATGCTGCGCTTGGTAACTAAGGTAAATATCGGGTAACCAACCCAATATTTACCTTGGTTACCAGCAGCTACACGTGCAGAGAGCAGGGAGCAGCGCACACTGAGCGCTGGCTCCCTGCTCTCCTAGTTACAGCACACATCGGGTTAATTACCCGATGTATGCTGCAGCTACATGTGCACAGAGCAGGGAACAGCGCACACCGGGTGCAGCTGCACAGGGTACATATATAGGGTATAGAGTACAGGGTGCAGCTGCACAGAGCAGGGAGCAGCGCACATCGCTTAGCGCTGACTCCTTGCTCTCCTAGTTACAGCACACATCGGGTTAGTTATCCGATGTGTACTGCAGCTAAATGTGCACAGAGCAGGGAGCAGCGCACAATGCTTAGCGCTGGCTCCCTGCTCTCCTAGCTACAGCACACATCGGGTTAATTAACCCGATGTGTCCTGCAGCTACATATGCACAGAGCAGGAGCCGGCACTGACAGTGAGAGCGGCGGAGGCTGGTAACAAAGGTAAATATCGGGTAACCAAGGACAGGGCTTCTTGGTTACCCGATGTTTACTGTGGTTACCAGCCTCCGCAGAAGCCGGCTCCTGCTGCCTGCACATTTAGTTGTTGCTGTCTCGCTGTCACACACAGCGATCTGTGCTTCACAGCGGGACAGCAACAACTAAAAAATGGCCCAGGACATTCGGCAACAACCAATGACCTCACAGCAGGGGCCAGGTTGTTGCTGGATGTCACACACAGCGACATCGCTAGCAACGTCACAAAAGTTGTTCGTTAGCAGCGATGTTGCTAGCGATGTTGCTTAGTGTGATGGGGCCTTTAGAGTCTCCCTTCAACCTTAAAAACTATGAAACTAAGAAACTATGAAAGAAGACACTAATATGGGGCTGAGCTTTCTAACAAGTCATTTACCTAATTCCAAACTTAGATTCCCATCTCCACTACTCAGTACTGCTGTATGATGTCCTCCATATCTCTGCTTCTTCTGCTTGTGAGCTAACTAAAGAATAGGAGCAGGAATCCCGCTCTGTGTATTGTGCTGTGTATGGGAGAGATCACAGACGCTAATCTCTGTTCCCCAGCGCAGAGGCAAATTAAGAGATAGAGACTGTGGAAAGGAGAACTGGTGAAAAAGCAGGATACAAGTCACTGCCAGAAATAGTATATTTCGGCATGTTCACACACACAACAGCCTAATCTCAAAAATTTTATGAACAGACATTTTGTTTATCAGACACACTATACTGCCGCTACATGGACCATATAAAGTAGTAGTAGTCATTGACTTCTGTGAGAGAATATTGTGGGTATGATCTGAGTTGCAGAGGCATGTAAAAGTTTGGGCACCCCTGGTTAAAATTACTGTTATTGTGAACAGTTAATTAAGTTGAAGATGAAATGATCTCTAAAAGGCATAAAGTTAAAAATTACACATTTAGTTTACATTTTAGGCAAAAAATATATATATATATTTTCATCTTTTACATTTTAAAATTAACAAAGAAAGGACAAGAGACATATGTAATAGTTTGGGCATCCAGCATGGTTAGTACCCAGTAGCACCCCCTTTGGAAAGTATCACAGCTTGTAAATACTTTTTGGAGAAGCCAAGAATCTTTCAATTCTTGTTTAAAGGATTTTCATCCATTCTTCCTTGGAAAAGTCTTCCAGTTCTGTGAGATTCCGGCTCGTCTTGCATGCACTGCTCTTTTGAGGTCTAGCCACAGATATTCAATGATGATCAGATCAGTGGACTGTGAAGACCATTGTAAAACCTTCAGCTTGTGCCTTTTGAAGCCGTCTATTGTGGATTTTGATGTGTGTTTAGGATCATTATCCATTTGCAGAAGCCATCCTCTTTTCAATTTCAGCTTTTTTATGGATGGTGTTATGTTTGCATCAAGAATTTGTTAAAACGAAGGTGGCCTACCTCTTTAAAATGGACTGGATAGAGTCCTTATTTACCAAAGAAAAACTCACCAAACGTTTTTTCTTACATGGTCTTCGTTTATTAATGTCCAACCACTGTCCACGTGACAGCGGAGAACGACTATGTCCAATTCACTGATTGGTACATGAGGGAGCAAATTGCTGGCAGAGTTCCTGTTAGGCTTGTGTAATGTTTCATCACAAGGCTTTTCTATGCATTCCCTAGGGAGGGAGGAGGGGGGAGGGGAAAGGGGAGTGGTGGAGGAGATTTTGGGAAGTTTCCCAATCTGTTGGTTTATACTTAAAATGTGCCGTCTAATCTCCTTTTTTGTTGTACTGCCGACATACTGTATTTCCTTTTGTATTCTTTTATTCTATTTTGGATATGTAGGTTTACCTTGGCTTTTTTCCAATAAAGACGGTTTAAAACAAAACAAAAAAAAGAATTTGTTGAATTGAATCCATTCTTCCCTCTACCCATGAAATGTTAGCTATGCCATTGGCTTCAACACAACACCAAAGCATGATCCACCCCCATGCTTAATGATTGGCGAGATATTCTTTTTCTGAAACTCTGTGCCCTTTTTTCTCCACACATAGCATTGATCATTGTGGCCAGAGATTTCTATTTTAAACTCATCTGTCCACAGGACTTATTTCTAAAATGCAACAGGCTTGTTTGTTTAGACGTTCTTTTACATACTTCTGACAGTAAATTTTATGGTGAGGACGCAGGAGAAGTTTTCTTCTGATGACTCTTCCATGAAGGCCATATTTGTGCAGGTGTCTCTGAACAGCAGATCAATGTACAACCACTGCAGAGTCTGCTAAATCTTCCTGAGGATCTTTTGCAGTCAGGCAGGGGGTTCTTATTTGCCTCTCTAGCAATCCTACGAGTAGCTCTCACAGAAATTTTATTTGGTCTTCCAGACCTTATCTTGTCCTCCATTATTCCTGGTAGCTGCCATTTCTTAATTACATTTCCATCTGAGCAAAGATCAACTTGTAAATGCTTTGCTATCTTCATATAGCCTTTTCCTTCTTTGTGGGCCTTTTCATTTTCAGAGTGCTAGGCAGCTGCTTAGAAGAACTCATGGGTGGTGTTTTTTGGCACAAGGTTAGAGGAGGCTCGGTTTTTTATAAAGCTGTGCAATTTGCATTATTTAGCCTTTCATAATGATGATAGTAAATAATCCATAACCCTAACAGGTTTATTAAGGTCTGAAACCTTGGTCAAACATATCAGAGCACACAAACCTCCAAGGGTGCCCAAAGTTTTGCTTCAGCCTATTTTCCTTTTGGTAATTTTTAAAATGTAACAGATGAAAAAAAAATATATGCTGCCTTCAATACAAAGGAAAATGCGTCATCTTTAACTTTATGCCTTTTAGAGATAATATCATCTTCAGCTTGCTTGCTTTACTGTTCACAATAGCAGTAATTTTGACTGCCCAATCTTATATGCCATTGTGTGTACAGAGGTCATTGTGCAGGAAGTAGGAGAGGGTGAGCTGTGCCCATCACCTAATGGTGAAACCCCCGATATAGATTTTGGTTTGAGAACCAGGTCCCTCAAATTACACTGCATGTTAAGGAGACACTAAGGGGTACTTTGCACACTACGACATCACAGCTGCGATGCGCATATCTGGCGTCGCTGTCGATATCGGAGTGTGTAAATCGTTTTGGATACGATTAACAAGCGCAAAAGTGTCGAAATCGTATCATCGGTGTAGCGTTGGTCATTACCATAATTTCGGAAGGACCGATGTTACGATGTTGTTCCTCGTTCCTGCGGCAGCACATATCGCTGTGTGTGAAGCCGCAGGAGCGAGGAACATCTCCTACCTGCGTCCTGCGGTTCACTCCGGCTATGTGGAAGGAAGGAGGTGGGCGGGATGTTTACGTCCCGTTCATCTCTGCCCCTCCGCTTCTATTGGCCGCCTGCCGTGTGAAGTCGCTGTGACGCCGCACGACCCGCTCCCTTAGGAAGGAGGCGGTTCGCCGGGCAGAGCGACGTCGCAGGGCAAGTAAGTGCGTATGAAGCTGCCATAGCGATAATGTTCGCTACGGCAGCTATAACACAATATCGTATGTGTGACGGGGGCGAGGACTATCGCGCTCGGCATCGCAAGCATCGGCTTGCGATGTCGTAGTGTGCAAAGTACCCCTAAGCTTTAAATTAAATAAACAAAAACAAAACTCCGGCCTACTTGTCAGTCTACAAAACTTTCTGTTGGTTAAACGAGAGTTTATTTCCTCCTGATTCTTTCCATGTTTAGAGCAGCAATAAAAAAAAAAAAAAAGCCAGTTTTAGGTAAAGAGGTGATGATGAGTTTCGCTTGTTCTTCGTGGCAAGTAAAGAGTTTTTGCTGTAAATGTTTGGCATAGGGCTGGAATAAGTTGTTTCAGAGATTGATACCATTTTGGTAGTGGTATGACCAGGGTGACAGGTCATTAGATGGTTTAGTTTTCACATTATGACAAATGTTATATTCTTCCTACTTTTCTACCACTTCTTAAAGGGATTATCCATTTTTCCTTTTCATTATTATTATTATTTTTTTTTTCACACAGATACAGATGAGATTTAAAACAAAAAGAATGAAATACTACTTACGTATTCCTTACCTTAATGGCCCAGTGCTGACTCTCCAGAGGGCCACTTCCAATCTTAGTTTACATGTGGACAGTATATAAACGCTGCAGCCAATCAATCACATGGTTTAGTCAATGATAGGAGCCACGATGCCAGTGGTATAGCTCGTGACCACGGTGGCCACTGAATTTCTGCAGCATGATGATGGCAGAGGGGGCAGCACTGGGTCATCATTGAAAGAAGTAAGCAGTATTTTATGTTTTTATTTTGATTTGTAGCTGATGGATAATCCTTTTATTTTTAATAATATTTTCTCAGGTGACTCAGACCCCACCTGGAATATGGTGTACAATTCTAGGTGCCCCAATTAAAAAAGACATCGATATGTTGGAGTAAGTCCAGAGAAGAGCAGCCAAGATGGTAGAAGGTCTGCAAACCATGTCCTATGAAGACCGGCTAAAAGAACTAGGAATGTTTAGTTTACAAAAGGCTGAGCGGAGAGTTAATAGTGATCTACAAATATCTGAAAGGTAGTCACATTGCAGAGGGAACTACCCTATTCTTATTAGCACAATAAAGTACAAGAAGCAATGGGATGAAACTTAAAGGAAGGAGATTCAGATTAGAAATTAGGAAAAATTTTCTGACAGTGATGGTGTGGTGCCCTGGACTAGCCAGGTCGTCACAGGTAACATACATACACCCCCACTCACATTAGACAGTAACATTAGCCAAACACAAAACCCTTGTTGCCTCCCTCCAGGGTCTGATGTCCACACCAGGTGGGGCGGAACCAAGCGGTTGGCCCCACCCACCGAGGAGTTCACAGGCCTGGAGGCGGGAAAAGTGTCAGAGTTTGGAGGAGAACGAGTTTGGAGGTTGAAGTGTGAGGAGTAAACACTTGGGTGTCTGGGTTTGTGGCCCAGGCACTGACAACAAGGTTGGCAGACAGTGGTGGCCGTCTGCAAGAGTGGTGAAGCAACGCGGAACCGTAGGACCGGGGTCGGGCGTTGGCCCGCCGGTGCCGACCGGGGAGCGAAGTGAAGCCAGCACACACAGGCAGGGCCATCGGACCCCGACCAGGCTTGGAGCCACCGACAATAGTCAAATCCGAGTGTGACCGGAACCCCAGGGGTTCCCTAACAGCCAAAGACCCGATAGAAGGCAACCGGCCACACCGTGAGGGTATACAGCTACCGCCTAAGGCTAGAGACCCAAGGGCCAGCGCCTGCGGGCAAATGGGCTCCTCCAGCATCCATACACCGGGGAGCGGACTACCGTTGGGGATCCATCGTAGTCAAACAAGTACATCAAGGTGCAGGGAAAGACAGCCGCCATCACCTGTCCGGGGAGAGACACTGCAGCTGGCTGCGAGACCCGTCCATGCAGCCGTTTGGTTTGCCGAGGACTTTGTGCATCTCTTGCTGAGTGAGTACACCTGTGCCATCCGGCACCGCGCCGCGCTGTCCCTGCAACCCTGCACCTCACCAACCCTGCCTCCCCGTCACACCACCGGGCCCCGGGACCACCGACCCCTACGCACGGAGGGGGAAAACAACATCCCAGCTGCTCCATACCATCGCTCCCGGGATCCCCGTCACCAGCAGCGGTGGTGCCCATCTTCACCACAACCCGTGGGTGGCGTCATGGACTAAATCCCCCAAACCAACCACCCCTTTCACTCACGGGCGAGGAGCGCCGCTCGAGTCCCCGGATCCGGCCCACCGCTCGAGCCACCGAGCAGCCGCAGCGTTAGCGAGCGACCAGCAGCTGCGGCGGCGGCGTCTTCCCCGCCTGCGACAATGGCAGTCAGGGAGTAGAACAAGCGACCATGGGAGGGGATGAGCTCTCCATCAATGAAAATCTTCAAGTGAAAACTGGATAAACATATTGCTCGGGTGATTTAGGAAAACCTGCACTCGCAGGGGGCTGGACCCTTGAGGTCCCTTCTAACGCTACCATGCTATGATTCTATGATTAAGTGACACTGCTGTTTTGAGGGTAATGATACAAATTAGGGTTTGGTTGATATTTGCTATTAAATTGACAATCTGCATTTGTAGATCATATTTTATGTAGAGAGAAATCAATATCATATCATGTGTCTCTGAACCAGTTCATAGGTTTCATTAAGTCTCCTTCACAAGAGAAATCACTGTGTGTGTGTGAATCTGTCCTTAGGCCTCTTTAACGCAGCTGTAAGACAGGCACATTATAGAAGCCATATTACGGTTGTGATGGCCAGACCCCTGCGTTCCCCAAACAATTTCACATGAATCACCATAGGATCCTGATTTATGTTAGCAAAGAGAAATCATTGTAAAAATAAAACATTCTGCAATGTCCTAATACAGTCATGGCCAAAAGTGTTGGCACCCTTGAATTGTTCCAGAAAATGAAGAATGTCTCCCAGAAAATTATTGCAATTACCATATTTTGTTATACATATGTTTATTTCCTTTGTATGTATTGGAACAACCCCCCCCAAAAGTGGAAAAGGGACATAAAATTGGACATAATTCACATAATACTCCAAAAATGGTCTGGACAAACTTGTTGGCACCCTCAACTTAATATTTGGTTGCACACACTTTGGAAAAAATAGCTGATATCAATTACTTCGTATAACCATCAACAAGATTCAAAAGGCCCCGTTACACGCAACGACGTATCTAACGATATATCGCCGGGGTCACAGATTCCGTGACGCACATCCGGCATCGTTAGCGACATTGTTGCGTGTGCCACCAACGAGCGTCCGTTAACGATGGAAAATACTCACCAAATCGTCCATCGTTGACACGTCGTTCATTTTAAAAAAATCGACGATTGTTGAGGACGCAGGTTGTTCGTCGTTCCCAAGGCAGCACACATCGCTATGTGTGACACCTCGGGAACGACAAACTACAGCTTACCTGCGGCCGCCGGCAATGAGGAAGGAAGGAGGTGGGCAGGATGTTACAGCCGTTCATCTCCGCCCCTCCACTTCTATTGGGCGGCCGCTTAGTGACGCCGAACGAACCGCCCCCTTAGAAAGGAGGCGGTTCGCGAGCCACAGTGACGTCGCTAGGCAGGTAAGTCCATGTCACTGCACCTAACGATATTGTGCACCATGGGCAGCGATTTGCCAGTGACGCACAAACGACGGGGGTGGGTACGCTCGCTAGCGATATCGCTGCGTGTAAAGCCCACTTTACTCCTCTCAAATGGGATCTTGGTCTCTACTTTTTCAAACTGCTTCAGGTCTCTCATATTTGAAGGCATCTTCTCCAAACAGCAATTTTAAGATTTCTCCACAGGTGTTCAGTGGAGTTTAGATCCGGATTCATTGCTGCCACTTCAGAATTCTCCAGCACTTTGTTTCCATCCATTTCTGGGTGCTTCTATGTTTGGGGTCATTGTCCTGCCCCATGACCTAGGACACAAGTCCAGATTTCTGACACTGGGCAGTACATTGCCACTCAAAATCCTTTGGTAATCTTCAGATTTCATGATGTCTTGCACACAGTCAAGGCATCCAGTGCCAGAGGCAGCAAAATAAAGCCCAAAAGAGCTTTGTACCTCAAACTTATTTGACTGTAGGTACTTTTTCTTTTCTTTGTAGACGTATTTTTTGGTAAACAGTATGATGTGCTTTACCAAAATGCTCTATCAGGTCTTATCTGACAACAGGACACTTCCCCTGAAGGATTTTGGCTTTCTCACGTACATTATGGAAAACTTCAGTCTCTGTGTCAGCAGTGGGGTCCTCCTAGGTCTCTTCCATAGCGTTTAATTTAATTCAAATGTGGACAGATAGTGCGCGCTGACACTGATGCCCCCTAAAGCCCGCTTTACACGCTTCAATATATCTCACAATCCGTCATTGGGGTCAAGTTGTAAGTGACGCACATACGGCATCGTTTGTGAGGTATCTGCGTGTGACACCTACGTGCGATCAGGATTGAACGCAAAACCGTTGATCGCAAACACATCGTATCTTTGTCTAGAATTGAACGTTTTGTTGCACGAACCTAGTCAATTGAAACTTGACACACACCCGAAAAAATCCTTTATTAGAAATAAAAAACAATATATGGGCTTGTCCTGACTTTCCACAGGGATGGGAAAATTATCTCTTTAAAGAATGGAGGGAAAAAGGGATTGGAACTCTAAAAAACATGATGCATGATACAGAACGGAGATGGATGACGTGTGATGAGTTGAGAGCAAAGTATGACTTGCGCCCATTCCAGACTCTCCAGTTTGAACAGGTGAAACAAGGGATAATGAAGAAACTATACAACATAAATAACGAATATGAGGCAAATCAGATGGATGCAATCATATTAAGGGACATCCATGCCACAAATATATCAAGTCTTTATGGAAATATGAGAGAAGTGTTAGTCCCTAACATATCAGGAAGAATGTTGGAAGGGTGGGCAAAGCAGTTGGGAGATCAAGAAGTGGAGGAGATTTTGAATGGTTGGATGGTGATGAGTAAGAAGATTGTGAATGAGAACTTAAGAGATATCCAATTCAGGATCATACATAGAGCTATCTATGGATTTAATATACTGAATGCAAGACATCCAGATAAGATGATGCAGTTGTCCAAATTGTGGTACGGAAAAATCAGATCTATATCATGGGATATGGCAGTGCGAAAGGATTGAAAGATTTTGGAAACAAGTCCAAGGGGTAGTGAGGAAAATCTGGAATAGAAATGTAGAGTTAGATCCAATGGTCTGGTTATTTCACTATCAGCATTGGGAGGAGGGAGAGAAAGGGGGAGACAAGTTACCGAATCTTTTCCATGATATAGCAATGATAAGTAAAAGGGCTATTCTTCAGAAGTGGCTGGTGAAGGAAATACCAACAAAAGAAGAACTTGTTAATCAATTGAAAAAAACGCTCATGTTGGAGAAGGTGATGGTGGAGAGGTGTAAAGAAAGGATGATAGCAAAATTTTTCAGTAAATGGAGAAAGTTCATAAGCGTTATATGTTCTAGAGAAGAAACAATACAAATAATGTCCACATTTGTGTCTACGGAATGGTACATGAAGGAAGACCTGTCAGGGTCCCTGTGCGAGCTGAAAGTATAGTTGGCCAAATTCTGGGTTGTGTCGCATGGAGAGGGGAGGGGGGGGGGTGCGAGGGATAGGGTTTATAAGTAATGTTTGTAACAAGTTATCAAGGAATGCTGAAGGGGGGTAGCGGAGACTGAATAATGGAAATATACATTGACGAAGAAGGGGAAGGAGCAAATTTGATGACCGTGACAAATATTTGATCGATAAATTGTAGAGACTATGTTATTTGATATTTTTATTTGTTGACCCTTATTTTCTTCATTCTGTACCCTTTTTTACCATTACAAGAAAAGAAATAAAAATTTGGTTTAAAAAAAAAAAAAGAAATAAAAAACACAAACATATACCCTCGTTCACCTCTTTAATAAGCCCGAAAAAGCCCTCCATGTCTGGCGTAATCTAGGATGGTCCAGCGTCGCTTCCAGCTCTGCTGCATGAAGGTGACCGGAGCTGCAGAATACACCACCGCTCCTGTCAGCTCCACGCAGCTAATGAAGGGAATAACGCGATCAGCTGAGCTGTCACTGAGGTTACCCGCTGTCACTGGATACAGTGGTGGCCGCGGGTAACCTCAGTGACAGCTCAGCTGATCGTGCGGCTGTCTTAAGTTGCTGCGTGGAGCTGACAGGAGCGGCGGTGTCTTCTGCAGCTCCGGTCACCTCCATGCAGCAGAGCTGGAAGCAACGCTGGACCATCCTGGATTACGCCGGACATTGAGGGCTTTTTCGGGCTTATTAAATTGGTGAACAAGGCAATTTGTTAGTGTTTTTTTTTTCTAATAAAGGATTGTTCGGGTGTGTGTGTTTATTTACTGTAATTTACAGATTAATCATGGAAGGTATCTCGGGGAGACGCCTGACATGATTAATCTAGGAGTTATTGGCAGCTATGGGCTGCCAATAACTCCTTATTACCCTGATTGCCAACGCACCAGGGCAAATTGGGAAGAGCCGGGTACAGTCCGAGAACTGTCTCATCTAATGTATGCGGCAATTCTGGGTGGCTGCTGGCTGATATTGTTAGGCTGGGGGGCTCCCCATAACGTGGAGCTCCCCATCCTGAGAATACCAGCCTTCAGCCGTATGGCTTTATCTGGCTGGTTTTAAAATTGGGGGGGACCGCACGCCGTTTTTTTAAATTATTTAATTATTTATTTCACTGCACAGTATAGACACGCCCACCGGCTGCTGTGATTGGGTGCAGTGAGACACATGTCACTCAGCGTGGGGGCGTGTCTCACTGCAACCAATCATAGGCGCTGGTGGGCAGGGAAAGCAGGGAATATGAGATTGTTTAATGAGCGGCCAGCTTTTTCAAAATAGTAAAAGCCGCCGGAGCAGTGTGACTGCCGTGCAGCGCCGCGCCGGGGATCGGGGATCGGTGAGTATAGAGAGGGCTGCTCAATTCAGTTACTCAGGAGTCTAGCGGTCACCGGTGAGTCCTTCACTGGTGACCGCTAATCAGGATGCGACACAGACAGAGCCGCAGCATGACAATGAAGTCGGTTGAAGTCAACTCGAGTTCATTCTGATCGTGCGGCTCTGTCTGTGTCTGCTGTCATCTGCCATTCATCTCTGCTACATGGCTGTCTGTGTCTGCTGTCACCGGCCATTCAGCTCTGCTACATGGCTGTCTGTGTCTGCTGTCAGCAGCTATGTAGCAGAGCTGAATGGCAGATGACATAGTAAAAACGCATCTCTACACATTACATACGCTTGGCAAGTCAATAAATAAAAAAAAAAAAGGGTGCCCAATGCATACGTCACAGAACACATGATCTAAAGGATCGCACACAAAATTGATCAATTTAACATAGACTACTAACGCACGTGTGACAGCAAATGAATGACCTATGTACGATCTCATTAGATCCCATATGCGACCTGGGCGTGTCACATTGCAAACATGATTGCACAACAAATTGCAATGTGTAAAGCAGGCTTAAGCCTGCAGAATAGCTTGAATTTTTTTGGAACTTGATTGAAGCTGATTATCCACCAGCCAGACCATCCTGTGTTGCAACTTTTCTTCAATTTTTCTCTGTCATCCACATCTTGGGATATTAGCTACAGTGACATAGGTTGTAAACTTCTTGATTATCTTGCGCACCATAGACAAAGAAACATCAAGATCTCTGGAGAACGACTTGTAACTAGTGATGAGCAGATCTGTGAATATTCTGGTTCGCTGAATCAACATGACCTAAACGAAACATTAGGTTTGGCAAGCTAACTTGACCCTGGTCAACGAACACCTTACAAGTCAATGGGGGGGAGAAGTTCGGGGCTGTAAAATGGCCATAGTAAGTGCTAGGGAACTGCAAATGGAAGTTAAATGGTAGTAAGAGCAGGATAGTTATACATACCGTGTTTCCCAAGGAATCACGCTGCAGTCAGACTCTTTTCTGGGCCCGCTTATTAAGGTTCATCAATATTCACTACTTTCCCCGCCTACTCTTTGTGCCAGTGTCTGTGATTGGTTGAAGACAGCTATATACCCCCACCTAGTGTCCGCGTCTGTAATTGGATGCAGTCAGTTTGCTGTATAGTAGTGTAAAAAGAAATAAATAATTAAAAAAAAATTATGTAGGTTCTCGCCCTATTTTGATAGCCAGTTTGAGTAAAACAACAGCTGCAGGCTGCAGCCTCCACCTGTGAGCTTTACCGTGGCTTGTTATCCAAATAGAGGGGGAAAAAATGACATAGGGTCCCACCTATTTTCGATATCCAGCCACAGTAAAGCAGACAGGTGGGGGCTGGTATTATCAAGATTGGAGGAGCCATGGATATTGGCCTCCTCAGCCTAAAAATACCAGCTCGCAGCTGCCCAGAATTCTGGCACTTTACCCGACTCATCCCGATTGCCCTGTTGCAGTGGCAATCCAAGTAATATAAGGGATTAATGACACCTGTGATTTGTCAGCTACAATCAAGCCCTGGATTAACCCTAGAACGCGCAAGCAATTCAATCTACCATAGAAAACAAATGGCCTAGCAGGCCTGCGAGGCCCCAGGTATGTGTTCTAGGGTTAATAATGGAGAGGGGTCTATGAAAAATATCTTTAATTTAAAATAAAATATACACACCCTCTTTCACCCCTTTATTAAAAACCAAAACACCTTTGCAGATCCGACGTAATCCATACGAAGTCCCACGACAATCCCAGCTCTGCCACATACTGAAGTTAGAGACATTAGGCACTGACTGAGCCGCAGCTATGAGTGGTGATGTCACTGAGTTTACCTGTGTTCACAGCTGGAGTTTCCCACGGTCCCTCACCTGTCACTGCAGGTAAACTCAATTCATGTGAACTCATTGAGCTCAGTGAACTCATCTCAGGTGAACTGATTGAGTTCAATCATACCTGCATCCCCTGGTAGAAAACTTTGGGTTTTTTTTGCCAAGAGATGGATATTTGGTGCTGGAGTTTATACACCATATTCCTGCACGAAATCTGCATCTTCTAGCAAAAAAACCTGCATCTAAACATGATGAGATTTTGATGCATTTTTTTGCCAGAAGACGCGGATTTGGTGCAGAAATGTCTGCAACCAAATACTCAATGTGCAAACATTGCCTTATCTGGTAATCTGGCATTGAGTTCAGTTACTTCCCCTGAGATGTGGTCACTGACTTTAATGAGCTGCAGCTTAGTTATTGTGTCCCTAACAGTCACAGTGGGTGATCATGTTTTCTAATGTGACCGTGCACTGCATCTTCAGATTTTTCAAATCCAGGATCATCGTGGGACCTCTTGTGGATTAAGTTGGACCTGCAGGGGTGTTTTGGGGGTTAGTAAATTAATGAAAGAGGGGTCTTGGTTGTTTTTTTGTTATAGAAATAATGGATTTTTCTCTGTGTGTTTTGTGTTTGTTTCATTTGACTTGCAGGATTAGTAATGGGGGGTCTGATAGATCCCTATGCATTACTAATTCAGGGCCACCGCACCAGGGTAATCAGGATGAGCCAGGTAAAACACCGGAATTGTCGCATTTAATGGATGCAACAATTCTGGGTGGCTGCGGGCTGCTATTTTCAGGCTGGAAAGGGTCCAGTAACCATAGGCCTCCCTAGGCTGAGAATACTAGCCCACAGCTGTCGGCTTTATCTTGGCTGGGTATTAAAATTTGTTGTTTTTTAAATTACCGTATTTTTCGGATTATAAGACGCACTTTTCCTCCCAAAAATTTGGGAGGAAAAGGAGGGGTGCGTCCTAAAATCCAAATATAGCCTACCGGTGGGGCAGTCTGTGCGGACGGCCGGGTGCGTGTGGGCGACCGGGTGACTGTGGGTGACTGGGTGCCTGTGGGCGACCGGGTGCCTGTGGGCGACCGGGTGCCTGTGGCTGTGTGCGTGCGACCAGGTGCCTGTGGCTGCGTGCTGGCTGCCTGTTGGTGCCGGCTGCCTGCCTCTCTGTCCCGGCGGCCAGCTGCTTCTCTGTGCGGGTGGGCGGGCGACCTGCTGGCTGCCACCCTGTGTGTGCGACTGTGCGGACTGCAGTGGCTGTGCGGCGGGTGTCCCAGTGTGTCCGCGGTACCGGTTTCAAATGATGGCGCCGGGTGTCAGCGCGTGCGCAGATGGAGCTCTTGGATGAGTTCTCCATCTACGCACGTGCCACTCTGGGAGTCAGCACGTGCGCAGATGAAGCCCTTGGATGAGAGCTCCATCTGTGCATGCGCTGCTCCGGGTGCCATCACTTAAACCGGGACCGCGGACACACTGGGACACACCGCAGGGGCCTGCTCCACCACTGAGCCGTCGCCGACGCTGCCACCACTGAGCCGTCGCTGCTGCTGCCACCACTGAGCTGTCACCGCCGCTGCCACCACTGAGCTGTCACCGCCGCTGCCACCACTGAGCCGTCACCCCAGCTGTCACTACTGACCCTCCGCTGCCACCACTGACCGCCGCTGCCAGCACAAGCTCTGCCTCCTGTAACCCGCTTCACCACAACTGCTGCCCCCCTCTGGTAAGACAACACTGGAGTATAAGACAGACCCCATTTTTTTTTAACTATTTTTATCTCTAAATTTGGGGTGCGTCTTATAATCCGGTGTGCCTTATAAAACGAAAAAGACGGTATTTATTTTATTTAAAATCACAATCTCCTAGAAATCCTGGCTCATAGCTGGTGTTCGCAGGCGTATCGTGATGACAGGCACGGAGGTCATCAGCTGACCCCCAGCTGCCATGACAATCCATTGGCACCCCGCAATGGGTGTAATCAGTGACACGCTTCCTGTCAGTGATTGACAGTGGCATTTAACTGGTTAACATCCATGAGTGGATCTTGGATCCACCCATGGCTATTAGATGCATTTGATGGTTGATTAAATTAGCTGTCAAGTTCCGGGAAATATTCGGGCTCAGCATGTGAGCCCGCATCAAAGGCAGGGACATGGCCAATGAAGTACATGTATGTAGGGGTATTTTTTTAGCTGAACAACAAGAGTTGTGCCTGCACAACTTTTTAGTCAGTGGACTACTGGATCTGTTCTTCTAACGGATGATTACTGGACATCATGTGAGTATTACCGTAACTGGCCAATCATTGACATACTGCTTTTTTATTTAATGTCTAATGCCCTTTCCAAAAGCAACAAATGATCAACTGTGTCATCAGTCACACATCTTCAGCTTCAATTAACAATGGCTGAAGAATTCCAGCATGACAGATCACTGTTTTGGAAGACAACAGTCCTCTGTCAGCCGGTAAGAACAATGGCTCGTTTATACATATGAAACAATGATTAGCCGACAATCGACTGTTAGTGTAAGTGTATGGCCAGCACTATAGCATTAAGTACTAATTATGAACCATGTGGCTTTCTCCAGGACCCCCATATAATTGCAAAATAAAGGTCTTCTTGATCCTATGGCATCCCAGAGGGCAAGAGTTGGCCGTGCCTTAGTGCAGTTATGGGCATAGTAAAATACTCGGTGTTTCAGTAGCACGTAGACTACAATGGAGAGGGCCTTGCATTGTCTGAGTGCCAATGGGGAGAAGGGAATCCCCACGTACTCTAAAGGCCCCGTTACACGCAGCGACGGATCTAACGATATATCGCCGGGGTCACGGATTCCGTGATGCACATCCGGCATCGTTAGCGACGTAGTTGCATGTGACACGTACGAGCGACCGCTAACGATGGACAATACTCACCAAATTGTCCATCGTTGACACGTCATTCATTTTCTAAAAATCGTTGATTGTTGAGGATGCTGGTTGTTCGTCGTTCCTGCGGCAGCACACATCGCTACGTGTGACACCTTGGGAACGACGAACACCGCTTACCTGCGGCCGCCGGCAATGAGGAGGGAAGGAGGTGGGCGGGATGTTACGTCCCGCTCATCTTCGCCCCTCCACTTCTATTGGGCGGCCGCTTAGTGACGTCGCTGTAATGCCGCACGAACCGCCCCCTTAGAAAAGAGGTTGTTCGCCGGCAACAGCGACGTCGCTAGGCAGGTAAGTATGTGTGACGGCTCCTAACGATATCGTGCGCCACGGGCAGCGATTTGCCAGTGACGCACAAACGACGGGGGCGGGTGCTTTCACCAGCAACATCGCTAGCGATATCACTGCGTCCTACAATTGAATACTGCACATATCAGATATTTATTAAATATAATTTGTGTCTCAGATGGAAATGAGCCTTTTAAGTTTTGTGACCCTTTCAGACTAGTTTTGCTTGCAAACCAAAAACTTTGTGCCTCCCGGATTTAGACCTACTCATGGAGTTTATACACATTAGTTCTTGCAATGCACGCTTTGTGTCCACTAGAGGGCAGCAGCCGTGTTACTCATTTTTGATATGGGCTGTCTGGCTTCTCTACTAAAAGAAGACGGCTGCCATAGTTTGTAAACTGTTCTCCCATTCCAGGCAATCTGTGAGCAATCCAGATACAAAACAATGACTCAACCCAAACTGGATTCTACTGCACCGCTTTCATTAACACATTCATAGTCACGGACAGAAAGAAATGAAGGAGCGGCATAATACAATACTTTACTTGCAATACTCTTTTTATTCTTTTTTTTTTTACCTAATCAAAACACACAAAAAATACATGAGGCATTTGCATTATCATTTTAAGGATTGCAGAATAATAAAAATAATGGGTTGATGTGAAGTGGAAGGGGGGAATAAAATGCACCATTCATCTTTTTAAGTAGGGCTTCTCTACAGTAAAAGCAGTTAAGTAGTTACATAGTTACATAGGTTGAAAAAAGACCTAAGGGGTACTTTGCACACTACGACATCGCAAGCCAATGCCGAGTGCAATAGTCTCTGCCCCCGTCGCAGCTGCGATCTCTTGTGATAGCTGCCGTAGCGAACATTATCGCTACAGCAGCTTCACATGGACTCACCTGCCCTGCGACGTCCTTCCTAAGGGGGCGGGTCGTGCGGCGTCACAGCGACGTCCCACGGCAGGCGGCCAATAGAAGCGGAGGGGCGGAGATGAGCGGGACGTAAACATCCCGCCCACCTCCTTCCTTCCTCATTGCAGCCGGGACGCAGGTAGGAGATGTTCCTCGCTCCTGCGGCTTCTCACACAGCGATGTGTGCTGCCGCAGGAACGAGGAACAACACTGTAACATCGGTCCTTCCGCAATTATGGAAATGACCGACGCTACACCGATGATACGATTTCGACGCTTTTGCGCTCGTTAATCGTATCAAAAACGATTTACACACTCCGATATCGACTGCGACGCTGGCTGTGCGTCACTTTCGATTTGACCCCACCGACATCGTACCTGTGATGTCGTAGTGTGCAAAGTACCCCTTAGTCCATCTAGTTCAACCTTCCTCCACCAATTATACATTTTGTCACTAAGTCATTTATAACTGACAATGTTGTGTACTGAGGAAATCATCCAGCCCCTTTATAAAAGCTGTTATAGTATCTGCCATTACTACCTCTTGTGGTAGTGTATTCCACAGTCTGACTGCTCTAACTGTAAAGAACCCTTTCCTATTTAGCTGCCGGAATCGCATTTCTTCCACTCGCAGTGAGTGCCCCTGGTCCTTAGTATTGTCTTTGGAAGGAATAAGTCATGTGCCAGTCCTTTATATTGACCACACATGTATTTATACATATAAATAAGATCTCCACTGAGACGTCTTTTTTCTAAGCTAAACAAATCCATCTTCTTCAACCTCTCATCATACGGGCGGCCTCCATTCCTTGTAATAATCTAGTTGCCCGCCTTTGAACTGACTCTAACTTCTGAATGTCTGAATGTGGTAGTAATGGCAAAAAACAATGTTACTTAGATCCAGGGAATCATTGGAACTCTCTAATTAATGTTTTTGTTCATTCTTGATGGGCAGGCTATTATGTGCGGGTGACACATTCTTATGGCGACACTTTATGTGTCATCCGCATTCTCTAGAATGGCACATGTTCATTCATTGGCAGCACTGCTAATCTAGCACCAGAGAGAGAAATGAGGTCACTTGTCCACAGTATTGGAAGTTGCTTTATTTTTTAAATGGGCTTTGTACGTTTCGGGTGAGGGGGGACGGTGCGGCTGGGCATGCATTTAGCCATTTTTCCTGAGCTTCTGTTACTAAAACAGTATTTTGAGAAATGCTTTACAGTAGCCACATAGACCATAGATAACAATAGTCTGCAAAAATCCCGTATGAAAAAATGCTGTGGGAATATGCGGTGGCCTGTGCAGGAAGGGGGAGGAGGTGAGATTTGTATATAATGGTGGATCCTGTATTATCTATTTATAGGTACTATGGTTTATCGTCATCCTGTCTGTAATGATCACTACAGAGCAGCAAGTGTTAATTATGTGGTTCAATGTCCAGAACCAAAACTGCAAGATTTTAGTTGTTTTTTTTTAAATATAGAAAATATGTAAAATGAAGAAAAACATCACAAAAATTAAAAAAGTGTATATTGTGAAAACTAGCATTAAATAAATAGGTTATTTTAGACTTAAAGGGTTTGTTCACTAATAGGACAACCCCATCTTATTCCACATTTCCCCAGGTAAAATAGTATACTCACCTCCCATACTGGCGCCATTCTCGCGGTGCCGCGGCTAACGTAACACTGTGACATCACACAAGCCCCGCGTCCAATCAGCACCGGCTTCTGTCTCCCCGCCTTTGGACCAAATGAGTTAATCAACAGGAAGTGAGTGCTGCACTCACTTCCTGTTGCTTGTTCATTTGCATAACCCCTTTAAGTCATTAGCAGGACCTTGGTCACCTTGACCACATCAATACAATGTGGCACCTTACTGAAATTTCAGCATATTTGGTCCCCGTGACGTCATGATGGAGTACCAAGGTGGAGATTGAACCAATGTCCTGCCAATCTTTTTCTTGGGTAACTTTTGATGATTTATTCCCTTTAAGAGAAGGCGAGACAAGGCTGATGTTTTGCTGCAGATTTAACCTGATGCTGTCACGGCCAGGTGGACGGGCAGACCCAGGGGGTGGATCCACTGGGCCGAACTCCTAGATGGTAGTAGAGAGTCCGGTAGCTGGAACACTATAAACAGCAGAACAGTCCGTGCACACGAGTATAGCGGAGAAGTCCCTGGGACCACGGAGTCACGGGTGGTAGTCCGGGTGACGCAGCTCAGGTTCGGAAGCCGAGATGATGTCAGGCGGGGTCCGGAACCTTTGGAGCGAGATGATGGGTCACCGCAGGGATCCGAGATGGTGCGGACTGTCAGGATGGCAGATGGACAGCGTTCGGGGTTCAGGATACGGCAGGACTGGATGGCGAGGCAGGCACGGCTCTACAAGAGAGATAGGTGAGTATATGCACTGAAACACCAGGAGACCTGACTCCTAGCTTAGGAAACACGAAGATCAGGCCCCGCCCCTTTGGACAATAAACCCCTTTATACCCTGTACCTGTTTAGCCTCATTTCCTGTTAATGGACGCTGGCCCTTTAAGAAAGGGTCAGTGACCGCGCGCGCGCCCTAATGCGCATGCGCGCAGCCCGGGTGCCAGAAGCCAGGGAAGGAAGCTGAGAAGAGGACGCAGGGGAGCCGGCCAGGGCCTGGGAAGCCGTCGGGCGCCGAGATCGGAGACCAGGGAGCCTGGGAAGGACGGGCACCGGAGGCTGGAGAGCGGGGAGCGTGGCAGGTGAGCCGGGGAGCGGGGCTGAGGACCCGGGAAGCGGAGCAGAGGACCCGGGGAGGGGAGCCGAGGACCCGGGGAGCGTGACAGATGCAATGCAAATTATAAAATCTTCAGTAAAATATCACAAAAGAATCAGCATGCTGAAAATGTGAAAATCCACAGCATGCTCTGAATTCCATGCTGATTTTTCCATTATATACAGATGGGGATTTTGAAAAAGTTATTAACATGTTAGTATGCCGCCCTGGCAAAACCAGGGTGGCACAGAGGACTGCATCCACCAAAAGGGTGCAGGACTCACTCCTCCTTGGTAAACCCACCTGATCCCACACTGGTACAATCAAACAGCCACCCCTCCCCCCAGAACAGTAGGGATGCCCACTCAGGGGTTATGAAGTGTCTAGGGAGGAAACAAGTAGTTGGAGGAGGGAGGCAGAGCAGAGCAGACAGGGGTTGGAGCTCCCTGGCTGCTGTGGATGTGTGAAGTGCAAGCCAAGTCCTGAGAGCTGAACTGAGGAGTAAGCTCAGGGAACTGAAGTGTAAAGTGGAAGTAAGCTCTGGAACAAGTTGAGCTGTAAGAAGGAACCCGAAGTGAACCGGGGCAGGGTAGTGGCCCACCGGCATTGTGAGCGGGAATCCGGACGAGTGCAGGGAAGTGGACTTCCCCCGTTCCAAGCAGAGGAGTTAAAGTAACTTTCAACTGTAGTGCAGGAGAGAGGGCCCTGCTCCATTGTACCGGGTGTGGAATCCGAGCACCACCCACCCAAGGGCCCACGGACACCGGCAATTTCTGGTTTACCACTGGACTTGTGTGAAATTACTGAACTGTGAGTACATCATTGACCCCCGGTCCAATCCGGCGCGCCACCTCCAGCAGCCATCACTCTAGTGTTTGGACCCAGGGCCCCGGGACTACACCTCCCCTACACGTGGAGGGGATCCCATCTAGCGGCCCCATTTCACCAGCCCCGGGCGCCCCATCACCGGGCAGCGGCGGTGTCACCATCCCTCACCGCAACCCACGGGTGACAGACAAAAATCCCCTGTAAATATCCCCTTTACGACGGTTGTGAGGACGGCCAGCCGTGCGAGCCAGGGTCTGGTCACCACTCGAGCCGCAGCAGCAACCCGGATCCGAGCAGCCCCAGAAGCAGCAGCGGCCCCCACCCGCAATAACCCGTACTGTAAATTGTCTGGGGTTTTCAATGCATAATTAACTTAGAAATCTTCAACAAATGTACGATATCTGAACTCAGGAGGATCCAGGTGCTATTGCTACCTTTCCTTCCCCTATGCCTTTACCTATCCCATACTCAAAATCCCAGAATTCAGGAAAAGCAGTAGTACGAGAAGGATCCTACAAGTGCATCAAAAAGCCATTTCTTGGTTTAGTTTGTGGTTAACAAAAGGCGCTAACAAACTTTCCCGCAGATATAAACCAACTCAGTGGTTGGATAGGCTCCTCTTCACTAAATGGACCCAGAGTTCTTTCTTGGCTGGTTCCAAATTGTGAGATTACTGGGTCACAACAGGGTAATAGGCATTTCTCAGGGATGTCCATTTTACTGTCCGCGTTTGGTCACCCGTATAAAAAAAGATAAAACAATTAAAAAAAAGGGAGTAAAATGGGGATTAAAGCAGAACAATTATACTTACTGAGTTTCCGCGCGGCTGTCACACTGCTTCCTGGTCCGCTCATTAAATCTCATGCACAGTCACTGCTTCCCCTGCCCACCCCCTGTGACAGTGTGTGATTGGTTGCAGTCAAACTGCTGGTGTTTGTGATAGGCTGCAGTCAGACTGCCGGCATCTGTGATTGGTTGCCCTCACACAAGCTGTCTGGATCCATGGAGTGGTTTGGAAAGATAAATAAATAATTTGAAAAAATGGAGTAGGGTCCCCCATATTTTGATACCCAATGCAGATAATGCAGACAGCTGGAGGCTGCAGCCCTTACTTTAATCGTTATATTGGCTGTGTATCAAAATATGAGGGATCCCATGCAACATTTTTAAATTTAAATATAAAAAAAAAAAAAACAAAGTAGGGTCCATCCCTCAATTTTGATACCCAGCCGATATAAAGCAGACAGATGGTGGCTGGTATTCTCAGGCAGAGGAAGCTTATGGTTATTGGGCCCTCCCCAGCCTAAAAATGGCAGCCCGCATCCGCCCCAGAGTTGTCGCATCCATTAAACGCGCAAATCCTGGATCTTACCCAGCTTATACAGATTCCCTGACTCTGCTACATCTGAGGTTGCAGTGTATGGTCACATTAGAAAACATAACAGATCAATGTGGCCTCTGGGACACACTTATTGAGCCGCAGCTGTGAACAGTTCACCTGAGGTCAAAGCGGTTTGTTCACACAGTAACCCAGCTGTGAGCTCAGGCAAACTTAATGAACTGATTGAACTCACCTCAAGTGAACTCAATGTCAGATTACCAGCTTAGGCTATATGCGTACATTGAGTATTTGGTTGCCGAAAATCTGTATCTCCTGGCAGAAAAATGCAGCAAAAACAAGATGCGATTTTCATGAGTTTTTCTTCTAGGTAATGCAGATTTAGTGCAGAAATTTATTGGAGAAATCTGCATCTCCTGGCAGAAAAACACACCAAAAAAATTCGATGCAGTTTTGAACATCCAAAACCGCAGAGATACTCCTGATGGTAGAGATGCCTGAGTTTCCTTCCTGGCCCTGCTCCTGACCAGTCCTACTCTGATTCCCCTTCCCCCAGGGAGGGACTGGACAGGAGTGTGATAAAGCCCACACATAAAGACAAACAAGGGAAAAAACAAAATTCTGTCAGACATCGTAAGACAATACGAGATTCAGGAGGAAAACAAGAGCAGGACGGAAGCTACAAAACAGTAGGGGTAAACTCCACAACTGCACTAAGCTATAAGCACAACGTTAACCAGACAGTCTGGGACACCACCCTACACAGACCAACATAGAACAGACTATAGTTGGCATGGGTGGAAAGATTCAACCAGAATAAATAGGAGGCGAGCAGATGTGATAGGCCTAACCACAAAATGATCAAAGGAGTAAGCAGACCAGCAGAGATAAACTCTTGTTAGCCTGCCTATGAATAGCACACAGTGTTGATCTCAGATCATAGAAAACCATCAGGCGGAGTATCAGAGTCTGCAATCTGAACAGAGCCCGACGCCGCCATGACAGTCGGTGAAGTTTGTGCAGAACTCCATCTGACATGGAGAGGATTTTTAATAAGAGGTAAATTGCAAAGTTGCTTGTGGTTATTATCTGTTTGTAATTTTACTTGTTTAGGAACTGGAGCAGAATCCTCTAAAGACAGAGGTAACGCCACGTCAGTCAGTCAATCAGTGGTTGGCACAAAAGAAGAAACTTCCTGCAAAAGCAATCTGTGGTGGACGTCTTCCGCGTGAAGAGATAAGAAGCATCTATGTAGTACTGCTGAAATCTATAATAATCAGGTTCTGACAACACAAAGTGAAGTTTATAAACATGTTATTTAGTGACATGTCAATGATAAAATAACATTTTTTTTAGATATTGATATATTTACAGTTATATTACATTATGTTTCGTTCCTTTTTTTTCTGCCTAAGCCATAAAAAGTCATATTTTTGGGGTCCCCATAGATTTTTTCTTTTCTTTCTGAAGGTCGCCCGGTCTGCCCTCCTGCCTCCCGGATATTTCATGATCCAAGGTGACTTCAGATGCCTTCGGCGGTGAGCCTGAGCCGTGTTTTCTGTGCCGGAGTTGCCTAGGTGATTTTGGTTTTGCTCAATAACCACTGCCTTAAAAATAATAAAAATGCCTATCAATATGTGAACACCGGCTTCTTCTGAATCATATCATTAAATGATAAAAACAAATACATTGCAATGTCTCCATCGCACTGTGTTCCCCCTACTGCAGCAGAATATTTTGTGACATGTTAAAAGGGAATTAATCCTTCGAGTCGGCAGCTGCCAAATTGTTCTATTTTTCTTTCATTCCTCAAACCATGATTGCTTTCTTTGCAACATTCATTTTTATGTATTGCTTCAGCTATTGCATATCGGTCAGCCATTATCCTCTATCAGCTCTTCCCACAACACTATTTCTTCCCCTGTTCTAGACCTGTCACCGTCTTTTTTTTTAAAAAAAACCATATCATTACCCTTTTTTTAGGCTGTACTGCTTTCTGGACTCTATTAGTATCAGGATATCAGGATAAGGGTCGCTATGATCAACCGAAACCAAAGGGACGGGCAACCTGACTCATTAACACCTTAGGCTAGTTTCAAACTTGCGTTGAACGGCATCCATTGCATTGCGTTGTGTGACGGATGCAACGGATGCGTTGCATATAATGGCACAACAGATGCAACGGATTGTACAAAACAACGGAAAGCTTTTTTTTTTTAATTTTTTTACAGTTTTACCGGCAGCAGACTATTGTGAACGATCAGCTGATCACCCGGCGGCCGGGTGCTCAGCTGAGAGCTCTCACATGCTGGCGGTCGGGCGCTCAGCTGAGAGCTCTCACATGCCGGCGGTCGGGCGCTCAGCTGAGAGCTCTCACATGCCGGCGGTAGGGCAATCAGCTGAGAGCTCTCACATGCCGGCAGCCGGGCGCTCAGCTGAGAGCTCTCACATGCCGGCGGCCGGGCGTTCAGCTGAGAGCTCTCACATGACGGCAGCCGGGCGCTCAGCTGAGAGCTCTCACATGCCGGCAGCCGGGCGCTCAGCTGAGAGCTCTCACATGCCGGTGGTCGGGCGCTCAGCTGAGAGCTCTCACATGCCGGCGGTAGGGCGTTCAGCTGAGAGCTCTCACATGCCGGCAGCCGGGCGCTCAGCTGAGAGCTCTCACATGCCGGCGGCCGGGCGCTCAGCTGAGAGCTCTCACATGCCGGCGGTAGGGCGCTCAGCTGAGAGCTCTCACATGCCGGCAGCCGGGCGCTCAGCTGAGAGCTCTCACATGCCGACGGCCGGGCGCTCAGCTGAGAGCTGTCACATGCCGGCGGCCGGGCGCTCAGCTGAGAGCTCTCACATGCCGGCGGCTGGGCGCTCAGCTGAGAGCTCTCACATGCCGGCGGCCGGGCACTCAGCTGAACTTTCGGCCACCGAGAGACAAAATAAAGTTTCTGTGATTAAAAAAAAAAAAAAAAAATGAGCATGCGCAGTGAAAAATAGAGGATTTTTTTTTTTTTCATTAGAGTTTGAAGGATCAAGGTAGAATTAAAGTTCAACCTATAGAACTAACATGTTGATCCAGAGTGTAGCGCCCAGTCCCAGCGCGGTATCCCTCCTCTCTCATCCGGCTGGGGCGCCTTCTCTATCACCTGCCATGTCCCAGCGGAGTATCCTCGCACACCTCCGCTCCCAGGCTCCGGCGGGGGCGCCCTCCCTCTCACCTCCCTGGTCCCAGTGTGGTATCCTTGCATGCTTCTGCTCCTAGGCTCCGGCAGGGGGCACCGTCCTCCTCACTTGCCCGGCGGCTCCACTTGCTCCTCCCCTTCCCCGGGGTCTGCTACGGCCTCCCCCTGCTTCCAGGCCGCGCACAGCCCCCCTGAATGTGCCCGTAGGGCGTACGTTCAGGGCGTACGGCAATGCCCCTTTCTTAAAGGGCCTGCGTCCCATTACCCAGAAGCGATCTCTGAGGTTACCTGTTACCTTTAAGATATTTAAGACTGCCTATACTTACAGGAGGCGCCTGAGCAACGTTGCCTTTAGTTAGTGTGTGTTGCTAGTTCAGGTCCCTTTACATTACTGTGCATTTCTCAGGCTGCTATGTCCTTGTTCCACTTCCGTATATCTACCCTGTGTCTTGTCCTAGAGCCTGTATCATCACCTCCGTGCTGCCACGTTTGAGCCATTCCACCTCTGTGCTGCCACGTATGATCCATTCCATCTCCGTGCTGCCACATCTGAGCCACCATCTCCGTGCTGCCACGTCTGAGACTCCACATCCATTCTGCCACGTCTGAGCCTCCACATCCGTGCTGCTACGTCTGTGCCACCATCTCCATGCTGCCAAGTTCAAGTTACCACCTTCATGCCATCACTCCAAGCACAGCAGCACCAGACTTTGAGAGACTTTTACCAGTCTGTAAAAGCCAACCTCCACTGATTCCTGGCAGTTGTACATTTAGTTGTACCCCTGGGGCTGTGCCAGTATAGGTGTTCACTACTTGTTGCTCCTGCAGGGAAGTCCGGTGCACGGCCAAGTGGGTCCCCTCCCAGACGCTCGCCGCCCCTCAGCGACCACAACACAGAGGAAGGCAAAAACCCCATGCCGCAGACACTAAGCTCCATATTCGGAGAAAAATTCCTTCCCGACTCCACATACGCCAATCAGACTAGTTCCCTGGATCAACGTCCAATCACAAAATGTAGTGCACATAACTGGGTAATATTATATTTTTCAAGAAAGGCATCCAGGCTTGTCTTCAATTTTAGTAGTGAATTAACCATTACAATATCATGTGGCAGAGTTCCATAGTTTTCCTGCTCTTACAGTAAAGAATCTGTTTGAGATTATGATTAAACCTTTTTTCCTCTAGATGTAGAGGATGCCCCCTTGTGCCTGTCACAGGCGAAAAATGCACATTAGAAAGGTCTCTATACTGTTCCCTCAACAAAACTTGCAGTGATGATCAAAAGGGTAACAATGTTTTGAACTTTTGATTTTCAAGCTCCATATTCCACCATCCACTGGATCTTTAATCATGAGGGGCTAACGGAGTGAGAAATTGAAGGAACTGTCAAGTTTGGTGGAGGAAGTTTGATGGTATGGGGTTGTTTCACAGCCAAAGGCGTTGGAAGCTTGACCAGGATCGATGGTGGTCTCAGTGCTTAGCTGTATGTGACTATCCTACGAGTTACTCCATACACTTGAGTACAATGGGTATGAAACGCATCTTTTAAGGGTGGCCTATCACACTCCCTAGCCGAACTAAATTCACATAGTCTCTCCACACCTTCTCAGAACATAACCCCACGTCAAACTCCATGGCACCCAAATGCATCTGGTCCAGGCAGCCATTATCTATCCCCTATTCCCTTGAGATGGCCGGATTGTCTTTGTAAATAAGCACTTGCACCTTGCCCCCTCCCCCCCACCTCATTGTAGATTGTAAGCTCTCAAGAGCAGGGTTGTCTTTTTTCCCCTCTAATTATTGTATTTTCTATAACTGTTATTTGTTTGTATATGATCCTCCTGACTTGTAAAGCTCTGCAGAATATGTTGGCGCTATAGCAATAAAGATTATTATTAATAATGCAAATGCTGATATATGTAAAGAGCTGGGGAATTAACAGCGCTATATAAATGAATAAATATTATTATTATTATTATTATAAATGTCAAGATTGGCAAAGAAAAGGTTCAATGACAATGAAGTAGAGATGCTGGATTGGCCCCCACAGTCCCCAGATCTCAACCCTATTGAACACTTGTGAGTAGAATTGAAGAAAAAGCTGTATACGTACCCAAGTGAGTCGATCAGTATACACCAACATTGGGAACATGAAGAAGAGACCTGGGATCAGATTTTAGCTGAGACATGCTTGAATCTGATTGAGAGCATGCCTTGAAGGATTCAGGCAGTGTTGAAAGCCAAAGGTGGATTTATAAAATACTAACTAAAAAATAAAATTTAGATTTTTAGAAGCAAAACAGTAACAATACAGTGACATGACAAGAATCTGTATAACTAATCATGTGCTAAATACCTTAGGCTTTCCCTATTTATGTCTATCAGTATGCTTAAAAAAATAATCATATCCCATACAAATCATTTGTATTGCATCCAATTTTTTACAGATACATTGCAGTTTTTAACATAGGAAGTTTTATTCCTTCTGATGTAAAAAAATAAATACCATACAGATGTAAAAAACAGACATACATATGACATGTTCAGTATGCACCAGTTTAGACTATGAGATTAGGAAGTGGCGGCAATTTTTCTAGTTTGTATTATGGAGTCATGTCCTTTGTCTGTGCACTCCTCCCAGATATTTCAGATGTTTTTAATTTTCCTTTTGCAGGTTATATTCTATATATATAAAAGGTCAGTTTGGACAAGAGAGGCATAACATTTAGAGTACGACCCCGATGAGTTACACTTTGACGTTGGTAACTGGGCACAAGTAAATTTGGCCACTTTTATTTGCTAAGTAACTTATATTTAAAAAAAAAATAAATAAAAATGTAAGTTTTCTTGACAGTAATGCGTATTCATATTCCAGTATTCACCATCTACATTCTTGCTTTTTCTCCTTCCCTTTACTTGAGTGTAACTGCTATTTTGGATACATATGACAAGCATCATGTGAACTTAGCCTTAGGGCTCATTCAGATGCCAATTGTTTTTCTCATATCCTAAAAAAAAGCGGTCCGAGTTTCATTGATGTTTCTTAGTGTTTCATTAGAGGTTAGTCAGAGTTTCATTTGTTTTTCTCAGATGAGAAAAAAAATAACTGATGTAGGTGTCACGCCAGGGTGGGATGACGCCCAGCATGTGGTGCAAGGGAAGAGAAACCGGTACAAGGGGGCACTGGAGATAGTGAGAGGGGGTATGGATGACCCTGAAACACTGACCTGAGGCTTAACCCTGCACTCCCTATCGTCCCTAGGCGGGTCCTTCCCCCGTGCACGATCACGTGCCTAAGCCCTGGCTAGTGAGCTGGACATCAAAACAATAGTCATACTACTATAAAAAGACAACACAGGGAGAGAGAAACACATGGGAATAAAACAACAAACGGATTTCCACAGCTTTCATAATGACAACTTCTCCTGGGTGGTCAGCTTAGAAGAACTATAACTGGCATATGTGAGAGTAAGTAGTGAGTTTAAATAATGAAATAGAGTTGTATAGAGGTGCAATAGCTGAGATTAGAGCTATACGGAATATCAGCAAAATCAAAAAGGAACTCTTAACCAGTTTAATGCCAAAAGAAGTAATGGGCGCCATGATACCTGTAGTCACATGATTCCTATAAGCACTGACTGGCTGCAGTGCTCACGTGCTGTTGCTCGTGAACAAGGACAAGTAGGACCACCAGAGTGTCAGTTCATGGGAGAGAAGTGAGTAGTGTATTTTTTATGACATTTGCAGCTGTTTTATTTTTTAATCAGAACCCCTTTAACCTTAAAAATGAAGAGTAACAGTACCATTTAATTAATGGATCATTATGTGAAAGTTGAGAGAGGATTTGAACTGAATGATTTGAATTAATTAATTGAATTAAAGTGAACCTGACAGCTGATTCATCCTGCTCGATGTACAGACAGCATATATCAAACACTTGTTTGCCTCTGAGATGCCGCAGGGCACGTAGCTGCACAGGAGACATTATAGGACAGGTGGGTCCCCGGAGGCTGCTGCTAATGACTGACAGGTCTCTCCCTATACGCAAAAAAAATCCAGTCCCTCATAAGGCTATGGTGATAGAAAAATAAAATAGTTATGGCTCTTGTCAGCAAGAGAAGGAAAAACAAAAAGGCAAAAATGAAAAATGGCCGTAACGGGAAGGTGGTAAACACAGGCGATAATAGAAGAGTAATTTATATATTACCATCTACTACAGTTATATTTTATAATAGACTAGAAACACTAGAAGGGGCTAATAAACCACTAGATTAAGGCCCTGTGCGCACTAGAAAAAGGATTTTTCTCAAGAAATTTCTTGAGTGTCTGAAAGATTAGCACACTTGCGTTAAAAAAAACGCACCAATAATGCACCGAAAAACGCATGCGTTTTTACCGCGTTATTGTGCGTTTTTGCTGCGTTATTTCCGTAGGTTGGTCCCTGCATTATTTTACCATTATCTGTGGCAAAAAACGCAGCTACCTGCAGAAAAGAAGTGACATGCACATTCTTTTTCTCAAGAAATTCTGCAGAAAGAATGTTCTTGAGAAAAAAACGCAGTGTTGGCACAGCTATTTTTTTTTCCATAGGTTTTGCTGGGGAATGTCCGCAGAAAGGTTACAACCATTTTCTAAAAAAAAATTCCTGCAGCAAAAACGCAAAAAAATGAGGGTAAAAATGTAGTGTGCGCACAGGGCCTAAGGTGGTATTCCATCATTGCAAGAAATACTTAAAGGACCTATTAAATCCTAATCCACTCACTATCCATTCAACTAGCACAGTCCACCCAGAGCCTCCATATAGCTAAGTTGGCACCCTGGCATAGAAGCAGGTACTGTATGAGTCCTCACATGTAAAAGAACAATTGTTGGCTGCACGCCTGGGTTGTAGTAAAGCGTCTGTTTTGCGCTTCTAAATACTATGCTAACTACCTTGACTCCAGTTGCTAATTGACAAGTGCAGGTATATGTGGACACACCCGTGTGACTGCCATGTGAAACCATGCGGTGCTGTGTGGACACAATAACTAAGGTATCTTCACTGCGCCGCACATTCAGGTCACACTAAGGACGCATTCCGACTTTTTTTTTTTTTCATATGTAAAAAAAGGGGCCTATTTTCACCAGTGCACTAGATCAGATTTACATTAGTGTTAACTATTACTATCGAACAAAAAGACTGATGGCACATCCTACTTTTCTAATGTGAACAGGTGCAAACTGAACATGAAACAGTAACAAAAAGGAGACTGTTGCACTCTGTAGTGCTAAGACATGTGGAACAATGAATATGGGAATGTAGACATGCATTACTGCTATGAAAAACATGTAAAAATGAAGATACTTAGCATTCGCAGGTTCCTGTCAGACCATAATTTGAAGGGGTTTTTTTACGCAAAGAAAGGCATTAGTTTGATAGGGACCCAATAAAAAGAGGTGGCCTTGCCGCTTGCTGTTGGGCTCACATAAAACTGGCCATTTTTGTGTGCTATGTATCTCAATTTTCCCATGTTTTTCATAGCAGTAATGCATGTCAATTTTCCCATATTCATTGTTACAAATATCTTAGCATTACAGAGTGCAACTGTCTCCTTTTTGTTACTATGCTGCATATTCAATTTGCACCTGTTCACATTAGAAAAGGAGGATGTGCCATCAGTCTTTTTCTTTGATTACAAGGTTATGCCTTCTGATTGTGCACTCCGGCTCTTCAGCCTCAGGCAATTTTATTTATCCATTTGCCGGTTCCTCTCCACCCATAAATTGTGGGGGGTTTTTTACTCAAAGAGAGGCAATAATTTGATACGGACGCAATTAAAAGAGTCGCCTTGCCGTTGGTCTTTGGGCTCTGTGACATTCAGTCCAGAGGAGGATCCATGGTACCGTGCACCGGACTCCCTCAAGGAGACAACCAGGAGCGAGCCCCTATACAGGGACTGTCTGGCGGCCACCCCAGAGGGCCTAGATGCACAGGGACACAAAAGAATACGGGTTAGCGTGCTTAAGATATCCGTGCGGGAGATGGCTGTTGATCCAATGGTAGATGCGGGCCAAAGGGCATCAGGACGGATGACTGGAACCAGGTACAGATGCTGACTGGTGGTAACAGATGGAGTCCAGAACCGGTGACGGGCACAGGTTAGCGTAAGATGATGGGATCCACAGCTCACTGTCACCGGGGAATCTCCTGGGAAACCGGAAGGCTGGATGCACTCAGGCTGGCAGTCGGGATCTGTGGGCAGAGACAGGGTTAACCTGGGTACGAGACACAGACGGACCTGAACACCTAGCGCAAGGGACAAAGCTACAAGAACACGTTGAACAGGCATCGCCCACATGGAAAAGAAAGTCTTATATACCCTGTACCTGTTATCAGCCATATCCTGTTTCAAAGACGCCGGCCCTTTAAGAAGAGGCTTCGCCCTAGTGTGCATGGGCAAAGCCCGGGGGCCGGGGATCAGCACAGGATGCAAAGGAGTGAGTGCAGGAATCCTGGAGGCAGGGTCCCGGGCCGAAGCGAGATGGCAAGACCGACGAGCATGGGGCACAGAGGACGCAGAGGAGGGAGAGCGGGAGCAGCAGCTACAGTCAGAGCGTACGGGGACCGGATCAGTAAGTAACGGGCGGTGCCGTGACAAGCGGCACCGCGGACCCGGGAGCGTGAATGGCTCACATAAAACTGGCCATTTTTGTGTGCTATGTATCACAATTTTTACATGTTTTTCATAGCAGTAATACATGTCTATATTCCCATATTCATTGCTCCACATTTCTTAACACTACAGAGTGCATCTATCTACTTTTAGTTTTTACTATCAGCGATTTTCTCTAATGCACAAAAAAAATGTAAAGTTTCTTTTACGCATTGTCTTAACAGACAATACATGGACTGTGCACAAATGGCATATCGGTGCTGATCCTGATTTTTTTATGGGTAATCTTGAGCTGTCATTGAAAAACCGCCATGTCTACGTGATTATATTAACAGTGAAAAACAGGTTTGAAGACACATATGCAAAAACATAACAAAGGCAGGTCTTTCGTCTTTCTCTGTCTGTCGGTCGGTGTCTCTCTCTCTATGTCTCTATCTCTCTGTCCATGTCTGTTTCTCCCTCCCACCCCCTCTCTCATACTCACCAATCCACGATCACCGGCGCGGCGCTGCACGGCGTTCACACTGTATCGGCTTCTTCTCTTTTGAAAATGCCGGCCACTCAGTAATCCATCAGGTATTCTCTGCTTCCCCGCCCACCGGCGCCAATGATTGGTTGTAGTCAGACACGCCCCCACGCTGAGTGACAGCTGTCTTACTGCAACCAATCCCAGCCGCTGGTGGGCGTGTCTATATCGAGCAGTAAAATAAATAAATTGAAAAAAAAATGACGTGCAGTTCCCCCAATTTGGATACCAGCCAGGGTAAAGCCACATGGCTGAAGGCTGGTATTCTCAGGATGGGGAGCTCCACATTATGGGGAGCCCCCAAGCCTAACAATATCAGCCAGCAGCCGCCCGGAATTGCCGCATTAATTAGATGCGACAGTCCTGGGACTTTACCCGGCTCATCCCGAATTGCCCTGGTGCGGTGGCAAACGGGGTAATAAGGAGTTAATGGCAGCAGCCCATAGCTGCCACTAAGTCCTAGGTTAATAATGACAGGCGTCTCCCCAAGATACCTTCCATGATTAACCTGTAAGTTAAAGAAAATAAACACACACATCCAAAAAATCCTTTATTTGTAATAAAAGACAAAAAAACACCCTCTTTCACCACTTTATTAACCCCTCAAAAACAACTCCAGGTCCGACATAATCCATGCAAGGTCCCACGACGCTTTCAGCTCTGCTACATTGGAAGCTGACAGGAGCGGCAGTAGAACACCGCCGCTCCTGTGAGCTCCATGCCGCAACTGAAGTGAGTTGCGTGATCAGCTGTGCTGTCACTGAGGTTACTCGCGGCCACCGCTCTCAGGTGGAGGACTGCAGCTGTGGCCGCGAGTAACCTGAGTGAAAGCACAGCTGATCGCGCAGCTCACTGCAGTGACTCGAGATTTGCGATCACAGGTGAGTCCTTCACGTGTGACCGCAAATCAAGCCACGCCACAAGCACAGAGCCGCGTGATCACAATGAAGTCAAATGAAGTTCATCCGAGTTAATTCTGATCGCGCGTCACTGTCTCGCAGCCAGCCATGCTCTTTTTGACAGTGCGGTCCCACTCGGCTCTGCTGCAAGTCTATGGGGATGCTGCAGAGCCGAGTGGGACCGCACTGTGAAAAATGTGTGTTCTGGATGCTTTTCCCTCTCTGTCTATGGCAGAGCAAGCATCCAGAACGCATGAATTCTCCAGGAATGTGTGCACGTTGCGTTCTGCTGAATGTGTCTCAGAACGCAGCTTTTTCGGCTGCATTCTGAGACGCACAGGCAGTGACTTACACGCTGCGGAATAGAACGCAATGTGCGCACATGGCCTAAATATCTCCGCGGGGGTGGGGGAAGATGTGTCTATTAGGTCCTATTCAGTTGTCCGTTTTTCATGTGTGTGTTTTATCTGTGCTGTTCACAAATAGAACATGTACTAGTGAATAGGACCGTAAAAAAAAAATGATTAGCAATTGGATGCCATCCATGTATCGTCTGAGAGCAGTGCGTTTTTACTGTGTAATGGGTGGGAGCATCTTAAAACATTTTTTTCTTTTGCAAATTAGAAACATATTCAAATGGACAAAAAACAAATAGAGTACTTGTATGGAAACCCCCCCACTCCTAATGAAGCTTCAATCACACGTCCATATATTTCAAAATACATGGAAAAAATAGACCGATTTTCATCAATGTGCTGGACCAAATTTTCAGCAGTGTTTGGTCCATGTTTTTGTTTTACCATCAGTGAGGCATCCATGTTTCTGGTGTACAAAATAAAAAAATTCAATGTCCAAGCTTCTCCTAGCCATCAGCCTCCTTCACACGTCTGTGTTTCCGATATGTGTTATCCGTATTTTTCATGGATATCATACGCCCCATTATAATCTATGGAACTGCTCATATGTCTGTTTTCACACGGACCGTATATCCATGTATTCCACACGGATATGTGTCAGGTTTTTTTTTCTGGCAGCATGGATGACAGGGGCCAATATAAGTCTGTGGATCTGTGAAAATCACGTACAGCACACGGATGACATGAGTGTACCATCCATATTCTGTACGTGTTGAACATTGAAAGACTAGAAGGAGCTTTGTAATAGCTTTTTCTTTAGCCAGTTGTCGCGGGCGGGGAGGGAGCCGTCGCTGCTGCGCTCTCGCTGGCGCTCGGGTCCGGCGCTGCTGCAGCCTGCTGCTTGCTGCTCGGTGGCTCGAGCGGTGGGCCGGATCCGGGGACTCGAGCGGCGCTCCTCGCCCGTGAGTGAAAGGGGATAGTTTTTGGGGTTTGGGAAGTCGGTCCGTGACGCCACCCACGGTTTGTGGTGAGGTTGGGACACCACTGCTGCTCTGGACGGGGATCCCGGGAGCGATGACAGGGAGCAGCCGAGATGTTTCTCTCCCCTCCGTGGGTAGGGGGTTTTGGGTGGCCCCGGGGCCCGGTGAGGTGACTGGAATGTGGATTGCAGGGTTTGGTGAGGTGCAGGGTCGCGGGGGCAGCGCGGTGCCAGACGGCACGGTGGTACTCACTCAGCCAATAACATACACGGAGTCTCTGGTAAAACAAACGGCTGGATGGACGGGTCCCGCAGCTGGCTGCAGTGGTCACTCCCGGTAGGTTGGCGGTGGCTGCCTTTCCCTGCACCTGTAGAGTGTTTTCGGCCCCGATGGCTTCCCACTGGTAACCCGCTCCCCAGCTTTGATAGGCGCCGGAGGAGCTCATTTTGCCCGCAGGCTCTGGCCCTGGGAATTGTAGCCTTGGCGGTGGCTGTATTTCCCTTCACGGTTTGGACGGTTGCCTTCAATCGGGTCTTTGCTGCTGGGAAACCCCGGAGGTTCCCGTCACTAACGGATTTGACCGGTTTAACGGCGACTTCAAGCCTGGTCGGGGTCCGTAGGCCCTGCCGAATGGTGCTGGCTTCTCTTTGCTCCCTGGTTCGGTACCGGCGGGCCACCGCCCGACCCCGGTCCTACGGTTCCGCATTGATCGGCCTCTCCTGCAGACGGCCACCACCATCTGCCAACCTTGCTGTATGTGCCCGGGCCACGTACCCGGACACGGTCAGACTGCTCCTCTCTTGCCACTTACTCCTTCACTCTCCCTAACTCAATCTCTCCTTTTCCCGCCTCCAGGACTGTGAACTCCTCAGTGGGTGGGGCCAACTGCCTGGCTCCACCCCACCCGGTGTGGACATCAGCCCCTGGAGGGAGGCAACAAGGATTTGTGTGTGACTGATGTGCCTAACCTGGGTGTGGGGTGTGTTGTTGCAGTATCTGTGACGACCTGGCTTGTCCAGGGCGCCACACATACATGGATGACAAAAAACATGGATGACACCGCTACTGGCTTTACACATACGCTTTTTATACGAACATGTGAAGGAGCACAAGTGTTATCTGTGTATTGTCATTTCTTTTCAGCAATCCATTGATTTGAATGGGTGGTTTCATCCCTGACTCAGTTCAAAATGTTTTTTGTTTTTTTTTCCCCTGGACAAGCGTCTGCAAAAAACACATGGACATGTGAACAGCTCCATAGATTATGATGGGTACAACCTATATCTATGAAAAGCAAGAGTAGAACATGTATGTGAAAAACGGACATCTGAATGAGGCCTCAGATGGAGGTTAATCAAGTGTTTTTGTGTCCTCTGCCTGAGCATAAACGTGAGTATACCCCCAAAACTGAAGTGTTGAATAGCGTAGTAGACTACACTGTTTCTATAGGCAGGATCCTCTAAATAAACAACATATAAAGTCACTATAGTAGCTTATATGTGATGAGAGTTAAGGAGACTTTACACGCAACGACATTGCTAACGAGATGTCGCTGGGGTCACGGAATTCGTGACGCACATCCGGCCTCGTTAGCGACGTTGTGGCGTGTGACATGTACGAGCGACCGCTAACGATGTAAAATACTCACCAAATCGTTCATTTTTCACACGTCGTCCATTTCCCAAATGTCGTTGCTCGTGCAGGACGCAGGTTGTTTGTCGTTCCTGAGGCAGCACACATCGCTACGTGTGACACCCCAGGAACGACAAACAACACCTTACCTGCATCCTCCGGCAAGGAGGTGGGCGTGACTTTTATGCGCCTGCTCTCCGCCCCTCCGCTTCTATTGGACGCCTGCCGTGTGACGTCGCTGTGACACCGCACGAACCACTCCCTTAGAAAAGAGGCTGTTCGCCGGCCACAGTGACGTCGCTAGGAAAGTAAGTATGTGTGACGGGTACTAGCGATTTTGTATGCCACGGGCAGCAATTGCCCGTGACGCACAAATGACGGGGGCGGGTGCTTTCACGAGCGACATCTCTAGCGATGTTGCTGCTTGTAAAGCAGCCTTTACTGTATGATATCCACTATTTAATGGGGTGGCACTGTGGCTCAGTGGTTAGCACTACAGTCTTGCAGTGCTGGAGTCCTGGATTCAAATCCCACCAAGGACAACATCTGCAAGGAGTTTGTATGTTCTCCCCGCGTTTGCGTGAGCCTTCTCCGGTTTCCTCCCACACCATAAAGACATACAGATAGGGACCTTACATTGTGAGCCCCAATGGGGACAGTGTTGTTGATATATGTAAAGCATTATTGAATTAATAGCGCTATATAAATTAATAAATATTATAATATTATTATAATGGACACGTCATCATATCCTGTTTATGATATATCCAATAAACAGATTGACATCTGTCACCACCTCTGGGTAATTTATGCTTTGGGAGCTTTTACCAAAATACATGTTAATTACAGTCCATTAACATAATGTGAACAAAGCCTAAGTATTTCAAATAGCATTTACAATTGTTTTCCTGATAATAAAATATTTATGGTCACTGATTACCAAATACGTTTATTATCAACCGAAGTCTACCTAGGTCTCGGCTACTACATCCTACTTTTAAGGCCCCGTCACACGCAGAGATAAATCTTTGGCAGATCTGTGGTTGCAGTGAAATCATGGACATATTGTTCCATTTGTACACAGCCACAAACCTGGCACTTGTTGTCCACAATTTCACTGCAACCACAGATCTGCCAAAGATTTATCTCTGTTGGCCTTTATAGTTCTTCAATAATATTGTCACGCTAGGTATGGGGAAATACCAAGCGAATGGTGAAAAGGGAGGAGAGGGAAAGCCTGGATCTAGGGGAGGGGGAGATGGAGACCCCCTGATAAAACCTTCCGCTGGCCCCTGGTTTCCCTGACACCCTAGATAGGTTCCGCACCTATGCGCCGAGCAGGACACCTGGCTGACCCTGAATTAAGCCCTAGGTAATGAACAGGTGGGATGAACGCTAATCAATCCAACTATGTCCTAAAGAACCGGTTCAATACATATTTTTATTTTGTATAAATATTCATAAAAGTGTGGACAAGTGAGGGGAGGAAAACAACGGTATACATCACCGCAAACATTTAGGTACAGAATAAAGTATGCCAAGTATCTTCAGTAATACAAGATATAAGGTCATATCCAGCAAGGATGGAGGTCCTATAGTTAGGAGAAAGACCACATCAGGTAAACGCATCAATCCACTCCCGCTAGAACATTAATTGAAGGCAAAATAAGCCATATCCATAACAATTCAATGTGTATGCATTTGTATGCGTATAATTATATGTAGGGTATTTCCATATTGCTGCTTATGCCGCTGCTTATCACATGTGTTGATCCTTTATAAAATTTGTTCTATATGCATGCAAACTACCTTTGAATTTCCCATATATGGTGTCTGTATGCTGTGACCTCTTCATTAGAGCTCGCAGATAATATGGTCTTTTATGGATCAGCACATGGGTAACTTTGGTTGTGATGCGTGGGCATGCGGATGAGTATTAATACATTGGTATGCCTTATTGTGAGGTAATTTTTTGTATGTACTCTATCCTGCATGACGCACACATTGACTTCCATGAAAGATACTCCATTGACTTCCATGTGGACCCCAATGTACGTGCACGCATTTGCATGCGTATAATCATATGTGGGGTATTTCCATATTGCTGCTTATGCCGCTGTTCTCATGTGTATTGATCCTTTATGAAATTTGGATTATATACATACAAACTATCTTTGGAATTATCATACACAGAGTTTGTATGTTGTGACCTCTTTAATAGAGCTCGCAGAATATACAGTTTCTTATGGATCAGCACATGGGTAACTTTGTTTGTGATGCATAGGCATATGGATGTAGATTAATATACTGGTATGCCTATGATAAATCCTCTTTTGAGGCGTGAATACAGATGTGCATTTAATACGCAATTGTTATTATAACAAACGGATAACATTTGGAGTCTTTTCCACATCTGAGGTCCCGTCTCAATCCCTCCTGCCTGGATATTCATATGAATTGTTATGGATATGGCTTATTTTGCCTTCAATTAATGTTCTAGCGGGAGTGGATTGATGCGTTTACCTGATGTGGTCTTTCTCCTAACTATAGGACCTCCATCCTTGCTGGATATGACCTTATATCTTGTATTACTGAAGATACTTGGCATACTTTATTCTGTACCTAAATGTTTGCGGTGATGTATACCGTTGTTTTCCTCCCCTCACTTGTCCACACTTTTATGAATATTTATACAAAATAAAAATATGTATTGAACCGCAGATCGCCTCTCTTGTTCTTGTTTTGGTTTTCCCTTTAGCGATTTGGTTCATGTATTTTAGTCCTTCTGCGTCACATATATGATCTATATTGGTCTATGTATATTATTTCATTGAAACTATAATATGCAGATCTTCATACCCATTTCTACTTATGTCCTAAAGAAGACAAAGGGAAAACAAACAGCTTATCTTCAAGGACTTAAGGTGGTGTCACACATAGCGACGACGACAACGACGTCACTGCTAAGTCACCATTTTCTGTGACGTAGCAGCGACGTCCCGTCGCTGTCGCTGTGTGTGACATCCAGCAATGACCTGGCCCCTGCTGTGAGGTCGCCAGTCGTTGCTGAATGTCCTGCTTCATTTTTTGGACGTTGCTCTCCCAATGTGAAGCACACATCGCTGTGTGTGACAGCGAGAGAGCGATGAACTGAAGCGAGCAGGGAGCTGGCGTCTGGCAGCTGCGGTAAGCTGTAACCACGGTAAACAGCCCTTTCCTTGGTTACCCAATATTTACCTTAGTTACTAGCGTCCGCCGCTCTCATGCTGCCAGTGCCGGCTCCCTGCACACATAGCTGGAGTACACATCGGGTAATTAACCCGATGTGTACTCTGGCTAGGAGTGCAGGGAACAGGGAGCCGGCACTGGCAGCATGAGAGCGGCGGACGCTAGTAACTAAGGTAAATATCGGGTAACCAAGAGAAGTGCTTTCCTTGGTTACCCGATATTTACCTTAGTTATGCTTCCACGCATCGCTGCTGGCTGGGGGCTGGTCACTGGTCGCTGGTGAGATCTGCCTGTTTGACAGCTCACCAGCGACCATGTAACGACGCAGCAGCGATCCTGATAAGGTCAGATCGCTGGTCGTGATCGCTGCTGCGTCGCTATGTGTGACACCACCTTTAGGCTGTGTGCGCACGTTGCGTCCTGACCAGTGCGGAAAAGAACGCACCCTCTGGCAGACGTGACGCTGCGTGTTGACAAAAAGAATGCATCTAAAACGCATGTATTTTGGAAGCATTTTACATGCGTTTTGGATGCATTTTTGTCAATGCCGTCCCCCGGCAATTCAGCTCTGCTACATGTCCTCTGACAGCAGACACAGACAGAGTCGGGCGATGAGAATGAACTCGGATGAACTGCACCCGACTTCATTGTTATTCCACAGCTCTGTCTCTGTGTGCTTTCATGAACTCAGATGAACCTCTGAGGTCAGTGCCAGGACACAGGAGTCTGCAGCAGTGACATCAGAACTTCACCTGATTTCACTGACATCGCGCGGCTCTCTCTGTGTGGCAGCCTGATTTGCAGTCACACGTGAAGAAGTTGACTCGCCCACCCCAGGGCTATGGGACACCCGGTGCCGGGCCGGACTAGTCCGGGGGACGTCAGTGGTGGCTGGGCCCGACTCCGTGCCCTGGTGGGGTCAATTAATATGGCTTCAGTGTTGGGGGTGATTAAAGTTTATATTTGTCGTGACGCCACCTGTGGTTTGCGGCTATTAAGCCGCCGCTGCTGTATGGGGCCTCCGGGGCTGATGGAATGGCAGCTTGGATGGTCCTGCTCCCCACAGGTGGAGCGGTGCCCCGGGGCACAGTTGATGCTTGTAAGTGTCTATGCAGTGATGGAAGTCTATGAAGATGAAATAACAGAGGCAACACCAAGGGTGCAGTTTCAAGTTGTTTACTCACAGTTCCTGGTAGGTGCACACTGGTGCCTCTGGACTGCTGGGACCCACTGTCAGGGACCTCCGCCAATCCTGGGTAGATCTGGGGATAAAAGCCGGTGCACCCCTCTATGTGTTCCTTTCTTCAGCTGTCTCCTTAAGCCTTGCCCTTGTTGGCTGAACCTGGCTCGGCCTCCACTACAGCCTCCGGGCCAGGGGCTTGCCTGTCGGTAATTTACCCCCTTTCTAGAGGTTCTGCTGTGGGCTGTGGCCCGGGGAGCTTGCAGCTTTCCCTGGGCCTCGGTTTTTACTCTTGGAGATGACTTGTCCTCCTCCAGTGTCTAGGGACCGTCCCCTGTGTGCAGCTTGATCCCTCCACCAAACCTTCTTATTGTGGAACAGGCCACGAGCCTGAAAGCTATCTGTGGCCCTGGAATCCCTTCTTTTCTCTACTTGGTGTCACCTGGACCCTCTGAGTCCCAGGGTCTTCACCAGGAAGCGTCACTTTCTTCTCTTGCTCCTGACTGACTAGAGCACTTCTTCTTTCAGCTCTCTCTGCAGGCTCACACTTCTCACTTCTCTGCCTCCCGCAGACTTCCTCACTCCCCTCCTCCCTGAGGTAAAACCGAACTCTCTCTTGACCTTCCTTACTACTCTGCTCTCGGGTGGCTCCTCCCATCCCCCAGTTGCTAAGCTACCATCCTATGGGAGCAGGGATGGGTCTTACGGCCCCTCCCAGCATGCAGCATGGGAGGGTTGCTGCCACTGTCCCTGGTCCCTGTGTGTACCTAACAATGGGTGTAGTGCAGATTTGCCTGTGGACCGGCGTTCATTCCTTTCCTTACCCAGGATGGGACATCACACCGCTGGATGGGGTGCAATGTTCCTGTGGCGACGGAAGCCTCAGGGGCGCCACAGACTCATCTGTGACTGCAAATCCCCTGAGTGACTGCAGTGAGCCGCCCGATCAGCTGTGCATTCACTCAGGTTACTCGCGGCCACAGCTGCAGTCCTCCACCTGAGAGCGGTGGCCGCGGGTAACCTCAGTGACAAAAGAGCTGATCGCGCGACTCACTTCAGTTGCTGCATGGGGCTCACAGGAGCGGCGGTGTTGTACTGCCGCTCCTGTCAGCTTCCGATGTAGCAGAGCTGGCAGCGTCGTGGTACCTTGCGTGGATTACGTCGGGCCTGGAGGTGTTTTTGAGGGATTAATAAAGTGGTGAAAGAGGGTGTTTTTTTGGCTTTCATTCCAAATAAAGGATTTTTTGGATGTTTGTGTTTATTTTCTTTAACTTACAGGTTAATCATGGAAGGTATCTCGGGAGACGCCTGCCATGATTAACCTAGGACTTAGTGGCAGCTATGGGCTGCTGCCATTAACTCCTTATTACCTCGATTGCCACCGCACCAGGGCAATTTGGGATGAGCCGGGTAGAGTCCCGGGACTGTCACATCTAATGGATGCGGCAATTCCAGGCGGCTGCTGGCTGATATTGTTAGGCTGGGGGGCTTCCCATAACGTGGAGCTCCCCATCCTGAGAATACCAGCCTTCAGCCGTGTGGCTTTACCCTGGCTGGTATCCAAATTGGGGGGACCGCACGTCGTTTGTTTTTTTTTAATCATTTATATATTTTTTTTACTGCTTGATATAGACACGCCCACCGGCGGCTGTAATTGGTTGCAGTGAGACAGCTGTCACTCAGCGTGGGGGCGTGTCTGACTGCAACCAATCATAGTGCCGGTGGGCGGAGGAAGCAGGGAATACTAGATGGATTAATGAGCGGCCGGCATTTTCAAAAGAGGAGAAGCCGCCACAGTATGAATGCCGTGCAGCGCAGCGCCGGTGATCGTGGATCAGTGAATATGAGAGAGGGGGTGGAAGGGAGAGACCGACATGAACAGAGAGAGAGAGACAGAGACAGAGAGAGAGACAGACTGACAGATCGACCGACAGAGAGAGACCGAAAGACCTGCGTTTATTATGTCATAAACACATGCAGATCGCTAGTAAAAAGCAAGTGAAACGCATTCCTTCAAGTAAAATATGCGTTTTGACATTTCACATTGACTTCAATGTTATTAAAACACTGCCAAAATGGCAAAAACAATTGACATGTTGCTTCTTCAAACGCAGAAATTTTGACAAATGTTAAGCAACTAAAACTCTGCATTTGTAAAAGCATCATGCACACAAGAAAGCCCTATTTTCCATAGACTTTGCCTGGAAATCAAAACGCATGCAATTTTGCATTAAACCGCTGCAGCTCAAAACGCTGCAGAAACGCATGAAAAAAATGCAACGTGCGCACACAGCCTTATGAAGAGGAACAGCAACAACGTTTCTCCAGATAATTACAAGCCGAATGCTTGCAATAAGGGTGTATAGAAACTTAATCTATCACCAGCAACTTACCAAGGTGAACTGCAGGTATATAAAGACACAAAGGATGAGGGGTGATGATTAGCAGCTGAAAGGAAAAGCTCTCCGCAGGATCCTAAAGGGGAAAGAGTAAATTCTGACAGAGAAGACACATAAAACTCCATTCACACCACAGAGGAAAAGATGGAATATCAAAGAGCAGTTTGTGTAGCCAAACGCAGCGACCTTCTGCAGCCGGACACCACAGAGTTGTCTGTCAATTGTGACACACCCATGACAAATATTCCCTGGTATAATCAAATCTTCAAAGTCTTCCTTGTATACCCCTAAATTTCTGCAAAATCCCAGAGTTCGTTGGATTTGGGAGTCCAGTGGGAGGACACCTAGATCTATACCAAAACCTCAGACAAGTGGCCACGACCACATTAAGACGTCTGTTTTTCATGTACAGTACAGACCAAATATTTGGACACACCTTCTCATTCAAAGAGTTTTCTTTATTTTCATGACTGTGAAAATTGTAGATTCACATTAAAGGCATCAAAACTATGAAATAACACATGTGGAATGAAATACTTAACAAAATTAGTGTGAAACAACTGAAAATATGATTAGATTACTGCTTTTGCTTAGATTACTGCTTTGCACACTCTTGGCATTCTCTTGATGAGTTTCAAGAGGTAGTCACCGGAAATGGTTTTCCAAGTCTTCAAGGAGTTCCCAGAGATGCTTAGCACTTGTTGGCCCTTTTGCCTTCACTCTGTGGTCCAGCTCACTCCAAACCATCTCGATTGGGTTCAGGTCTGGTGACTGTGGAGACCAGGTCATCTGGCGTAGCACCCCATCACTTTCCTTCTTAGTCAAATAGCCCTTACACAGCCTGGAGGTGTGTTTGGGGTCATTGTCCTGTTGAAAATTAAATGATGGTCCAACTAAACGCAAACCGGATGGAATAGCACGCCGCTGCAAGATGCTGTGGTAGCCATGCTGGTTCAGTATGCCTTCAATTTTGAATAAATCCCCAAAAGTGTGACCAGCAAAGCACCCCCAGACCATCACACCTCCTCCTCCATGCTTCACGGTGGGAACCAGGCATGTAGAGTCCATCCGTTCACCTTTTCTGCGTCGCACAAAGAAACGGTGGTTGGATCCAAAGATCTCAAATTTGGACTCATCAGACCAAAGCACAGATTTCCACTGGTCTAATGTCCATTCCTTGTGTTCTTTAGCCCAAACAAGTATCTTCTGCTTGTTGCCTGTCCTTAGCAGTGGTTTCCTAGCAGCTATTTTACCATGAAGGCCTGCTGCACAAAATCTCCTATTAAAGGGAACCTGTTACCTGAATTTTCGCTATGAAACTAAAAGAATCCCCTTCTGCAGCTCCTGGGCTGCATTCTAGAAAGGTTCTTCTTCCTACTGGCCCCCCTTTCAGACCTAAATAAACACTTTATAAAATCTTACCTTTTGGTATGCTAATGAGCTTTGCTGGCCACGGGGGCGGGCTGTATTTTTTCCATTGTTCCCCCTCCTGCTGCTGTTCGCTGTCCCCCTGTGTTGATTTACATCGTTGAGGCCACCGCCCTTATGTTACGCAAGGCTCCTGAAGTCTTGCGCATGCCCAGTGGCACTATCGCGGGAATGAGCGCTGTTCAAATCATGAGCGCCGGTGATGTAATTGCGCAGGTGCGAGATTATGGGCGGCGCTGTGAATGTTATCACTAGCGTCATCCAAGAACCCGTCCATAATCTCGTGCCCGCGCTTTTCCCTCTGCCTCCACTGTTATGCGCTAGCACTGGCCATATCATCCTCGTTACCTATTACCACGGGCATGAGAATATGGGCGGGTACTTGGATGTATACACACATAGCAGACACACATGAATACAGGGAGCACATACACACATAGCGCAAGTGCATGTATACATTGAACACACACACACATATGTCTTCACACACACACACACACACACACACACTGCTGGATACTCACCTGTCCCCAGCGATGCGGTACCCGACACTGAAGTCCCCAGAGCTGCTCCGGCTTCCAGCTCTTCACTGCAGTGAATATTCAGTGAGTCTAATGAGCCGGGGTCAGGAGCGGGAGGCAGCGGACCCGAAGAAACCAGCATCGCTGTATACAGGTGAATATAGAAAATCTTTTTATTTAATAGACCTGTATTTACTCCGGTACGTGTCACACTAATGTCACACGGATCACATCAGTGTGCGATCCGTGTGACACCCGTGCTGCCGGAGAAAAAACTGACATGTCTTATGTCTCTGCGTGTGAATGCGGGGTCATGAGAGGTCACACGGTCCGTGTGAAAACACGGCTGTGTGAGTACCAGTATAGAATAACTTGGGTATGTGTGGCATCGGTGTTAAAAACGGATGTCAGACGTACCTAAAAGACGGACGTGTGAAACTAGCCTTAGGGGCCCTTTGCACACTACGACATCGCAAGCCAATGCTGCGATGCCGAGCGCAATAGTCCCCGCCCCCGTCGCAGCTGCGATATCATGGTGATAGCTGCCGTAGCGAACATTATCGCTACAGCAGCTTCACATGCACTTACCTGCCCTGCGACGTCGCTCTGGTCGGCGAACCACCTCCTTCCTAAGGGGGCGGATTGTGCGGCGTCACAGCGACGTCACACGGCAGGCAGCCAATAGAAGTGGAGGGGCGGAGAAAAGCGGGACGTAAACATCCCGCCCACCTCTTTCCTTCCGCATTGCAGACGGGACACAGGTAGGAGATGTTCCTCGCTCCTGCGACTTCATACACAGCGATGTGTGCTGCCGCAGGAACGAGGAACAACATCGTACCGTCGCAGCAGTCAAAATAATGAAAATGACCGACGCTACACCAAGCATACGATACCGACGCTTTTGCGCTCGGTAATCGTAGTTAAAACGATTTACACACTACGATGTCGAGAGCGACGCCGGAAGTGCGTCACTTTTGATTTGACCCCACCGACATCGCATCTGCGATGTCGTAGTGTGCAAAGGGCCCCTTAGATTGGTCCAAGTTCTGCTTGTGTGAAGTCAGTTTTTTCATGCACAGCACTCGGGATGAAAATATGGTCATGTGAACTTCCCTTAATGGGTAAGAGAAGCTTTGCAATTGTTTCTTCTTTTGCATACAAGAAAATTACAGACGGTAAGGACAGGGTGACACGAGCGTATAAATCGGGCGAATGATATCTGAATTAATTTTCATTTGCGCCAATGTTAATTAAGGCTGTAATCATCACATTGAAAAGATCCTGCAGAGATCCGTTAGCAAAAAAGTTCTGCAAACCCCAACTTTTTTGTCCCTTGTTAAATAACATGTCTGCAGAATCTGTTTTTTTAAGGCTATGTTCACATTTCCGTTGTTTTGCATCAGTCACATGCGTTGCTTGACGCATGTGACTGATGCGTTGTACAACGGATGACAAAGAACAGAAATCATTGTTGGACTCCGTTGTGTGCGGGGTGCGGAGCGCGAGGGGTCGGAGCGTGAGGGGGCGGAGCCGTGGCGCTGAGGACGTCAGTGCCGCGGGGACTGCAGGGCTGGGGACAAGTGAGTGTGTGTGTGTGAGTGGGTGTGTGGGTGTGTGAGTGTGTGTGAGTGTGTACACATGCGGAGTGCGAGAGGGACCGGAGCCGAGTGGGGAAGTGTCGGCCTCCTTGCACACGTATCCAGGGTAAATATCGGGTAACTAAAAGCAAAGCACTTTTTGCTTGGTTACCTGATATTTATCTTGTATACCAGCGTACACCGCTTAGCGCTGGCTCCCTGCACACGTAACCAGTGTAAATATCGGGTAACTAACCAAAGCGCATTGCTTGGTTACCCGATGTATATCCTGGTTATGTGTGCAGTGAGCCAGAGACAGCATGCGCAGCAAAATCCTACAGATTGCGCTGCTCAAAAAACGTTACAGGCTGTGTTGCTCCCGCCGGGCGGTCAGTTAAAAAACGACTGACCGTGACGTAGCGGATGCAACACAGCATCATCAGTCGCAATCCGTCACTAATAGAAGTCTATGGGGAAAAACTGGATTCCTGCAAAATATTTTGCAGGATACCGTAATTCCTCAAGGCGACGGATTGTGACGATGCAAAACAACGGAAGTGTGAACCTAGCCTTACATGAGAGTCTATAGAGGACAGATCAGTTAACGAATTGCTACTTAGCCCTCCGATTTACTTGCATTTGTAAGGGATGTGTTTTTTTCTTACAGGATCCGTTACAAATGCAAGATAAATAGCTATCCATTAATGGATCCGTCCTTCATATACTCCAATATTAGAAAAAATAAACCAGATCAAGCAGACATCAGTTATTTAACAACGGACAAAAAAGTTGTGTTTGCAGAACTTTTTTGCCAATGGATCTCTTCAGGATCTATTCTAAGGCTGGAATCACACTTATGCGTGTAAAATCGGTCCGAGTCTCATGCTAGCAAGTAGCATGAGCTCTGTTCACGTTATGATCAGGTTGCAATGCAACAGCAATGCGAATCTGTGATTTTTCAATTGATTGTAGTCCGTGTGCAATCCGTGTTTGATGCGTATGGGATCCATTTTTATTCTCAGCAGCTATGTCATCTGCCATTCAGCTCTGCTACATAGCCGCTGACAGCAGACACAGACAGAGCCATGTAGCAGAGCTGAATGGCCGCTGACAGCAGACACAGACAGAGCCGCGGGATCAGAATGAAGTCGGATGAACGTCACCTTCAACTTCGGCTCTGTCTGTGTGGCATGGCCTGATTTTCGGTCACCGGTGAAGGTCTCACCGGTGACCGCAAATCCCCTGAGTGACTTCAGTGATCTGCGCTATCAGTGGTGCCGTCACTGAGGTTACCCGCGGCCACAACAGAAGTCCTCCCGCTGAGATCTGTGGCCGCTGGTAACCTGAGTGACGTCATCCCTGATAGCGCGACTCACTTCAGTCGCTGCGGGGAGCTCACAGAGAGCGGTCGTGGTCTGTGACTGCTCTCTGTCAGCTTCTGATGTAACAGAGCTAAAAGCATCGTGGACCTCTGTGGATTACGTCGGACCTGGAGGGGTATTTGGGGACTTTAATAAAATGGTGAAAGAGGTTGTTGTTTTTTGTCATTTATTACAAATAAAGGATTTTTTGGATGTTTGTGTTTATTTTCTTTAACTAACAGGTTAATCATGGAAGGTATCTCGGGGAGACATCTGCCATGATTAACCTAGGACTTAGTGGCAGCTATGGGATGCCATTAACTCCTTATTACCTTGATTGCCACCACACCAGGGCAATTCGGGATGAGCCGGGTACAGTCCCGGGACTGTCGCATCTAATGGATGCGGCAATTCCGGGCAACTGCTGGCTGATATTTTTAGGGTGGGGGGGCTCCCCATAACGTGGAACTCCCCAGCCTAAGAATACCAGCCTTCAACCGTGTGGCTTTATCCGGGCAGGTATCAAAATTGGGGGGGACCGCACACAATTTTTTTTTAATTATTTATTTTACTTCATGATATAGACCCGCCCACCGGCAGCTGTGATTGGTTGCAGTGAGACAGCTGTCACTCAGCATGGGGGCGTGTCTGACTGCAACCAATCACAGGTGCTGGTGGGTGGGGAAAGCAGGGAATACGAGATTGAATAATGAGTGGCCGGCATTTTCAAAAGAGTAGAAGCCGCCGGAGCAGTGTGAACGTCGTGCAGTACTGCGCTGGTGATCGGGGATCAGTGAGTATGAGAGAGGGGGGGAGAGGAATAGACCGACATGGACAGAGATAGAGACAGAGAGATAGAACGACCGATAGACCGACCAACAGAGAAAATAGAGACCGAAAGAGAGAGACCGACTGACAGAGATAGAGATTGACCGACATTGTCAGACCTCACTCATTTCCAGTATTTTCTGAAACATGCGATAAATGTATTTAGAAAAACGGATGTCACTAGGATGGTGTATGTGCCGTCCGTGTGACATCCGTTTATTTACCTGCTCCCATAGAGTTGCATTGGAGAGACTCGTGCGAGAAACTCATCAAAACGCAATATGCTGCGATTTTTTCTCAGTCCTGGACTGAGAAAAAAATAGCAGATGGGAGCTGCCTCATTGCTTAACATGGGTCCGAGTGCAATGTGAGAATTTCTCGCATTGCACTCGTGCGAGTTAATCGCAAGTGTGAAGCCGGCCTAACAAGACATGTGAACTCAGCCTCGTTAGGCAGTGCTGATGATGGATTTTTTCACAAATAGAATCTGTCAGTGAAAACAATCGCAGTATGCTGCGATTTCTCTCTGAAATTGGATGAAACTCACCCATTCAAGTTTATGGGTGCATGGGAAACATCAGACTGCATTTGGATAACATCTGTATACAGTCCGATTTCTGCGGTATTCTATCTTCTACTGACAGTGTGCTCTAATTCTCTCATCTGAGGGAATCAGATAACACTATGATGACTCTTGTATCAGAGTTTGATTTGTATAATCAACCTGATTCTGTTAGATGAGAAAATCTAAGGCATTACTTTCATTCGCGTATGGTATCCAATGCGAGGGAATTGGATGCAATATACTAATGACACTCGGCTACCGAGTGTAATTATACTGTTATCCAATTCTTTCGCATATGAGAATCAGACGACAGGTGGAGAGAAGATGGAAAGATTAATTCCTCCATCTTCTCCACTACCAGTCTCTGCGTATATCGAATTGCACTCGGATATCATCTGAGTGCATTCCAATGTTTAACATGCACCCATAGACTTGTATTGGTGCATGTGATCCGATAAATGCTGCCACACTGTCAAGGGGTATTAAATGCAAGAACAGGGACCCCTAGGCTGACCCTCAGATGTGAGACCCTGCGTTGTTCCTCATCTCCTAGGTAGGCTTGATGGTAGCCAGGTCTGAGCTCTCAGCATCACCCGAACTCCTGTCCGAGACCTGATCTTACTGCCCATCTCCCCAATCCTTGGGGCAGGCCAGAAACACAGTAACAAAACCCCACAGAAACTACACAGACAAGGGAGAACGAAAACTAGTACACACTGCACTCAAACACAAAGGAGAGACTATACTTGTATAGGGGAATACAGAAAAAGGAAGTAAACGCACAACAGGGGAACTTCCACACCACTCAAAATTAACAAGTACAGATCACCAGGAACTGGAGCACAACAAAGACTGGAATCGCTGGAGCTAAGCTGAAGCTATAATTGGTGCTGAACAGCAAGGTCTAGAATCTTATATAGGAAGGAGACGGCTGTGATTGGTAATTAGCAACCTGATCTCCTAGCAGAGTTCCCCAGGTCAGCAGGAATTAAGTCCTTCAGGACTGTGGAACAGAGAGCATGAAACATCAGACGCCCAGCTCTGGCTGAATAACTAGGAAACATCAGGTTGCCTTTCAGGCTCTGCAGTGTGAAAAGAGCCTGACGCCGCTGTGACACCTAATGAATCTGCATCTGAACACTGCATGACACAAACACAGCAAGCTGCCATTTTTTTTTTCATGCTGGATCGGCAGCACAAAAAAAATTGCAGATGAACACTGCCTGCACTATTAATTGCACTATTCCGTATTAAATGCAAGTGGGAGCGAGGCCTAAAAGTTTTTCTACTGACAAAACACTGACATAAATGTGATCTAGCACACTGATCAAACAGTTAGAAAAAAGTAGAAGTCTGACCTGAATGTAATGAATCTAAGGCCTCCTTCATACATTTGTGTCTCCGGTATGTATGACGTCCGTTTTCACACATACCAGAGACATGGACTCACGTAGACCCATTAAAATCAGTGGGCTTGGTTATACATCCGTGTTTTTACATGGATCATATGCTCGTGTGGAGCACACACGTCTGTGTGCTTCACACGCAACATGTCCGTTTTCTGCCGGCATCACGGATGTCACACGGACAGCACACTGATGTTATCCATGTGACATCAGTGTGACACGTACCGGAGAAACCACATGTCACATAAAAAAGAATTTTCATACTTAGCTGTCTCCGGGGTGCTGCTGCCTCTGCTGTTGCTTCCGGGTCAATGTCCACTCCCTCCTGTGCTCTACCTAACCGCGGAGGTCGGCACCCTATGGATACGTCGTGGCGCCCCCACTCCTCGACGGCTGTCCCTGCTATTAACCCTATGAGTCCCTAGCCAAAAGTTAAAGTGCAGTGCATAAATATATAAAAAGTGCAGTGCAAAACTGAAATATTAAAGTGATACTATGCCAATTAGAGCTCATAAACAACCTCAAATGATGGGAGGCCGCAATCCCATCCCAATGAGGCACTCAACAATAGCAGGGACATAAAAACTTAGCTTGTTGCCTCAACGCGTTTCCCCAACTCATGGTTCATCAGGAGGCCGATATCCAAATGCTGTGGTATGATAGACCTGTGGCAGTCAAGCATCATGTGAATCTGGCAGCACGTTGACTGCCACAGGTCTATCATACCACAGCATTTGCATTTGCGGCCTCCCATCATGTGAGGTTGTTTATGAGCTCTAATTGGCATAGTATCACTTTAATATATCATTTTTGCACTGCACTTTTTATATATTTTGGCTAGGGACTCATAGGGTTAATAGCAGGGACAGCCGTCGAGGAGTGGGGGCGCCACGACATATCCATAGGGTGCCGACCTCCGCGGTTAGGTAGAGCACAGGAGGGAGTGGACATTGTAGGGATATTATTTCCCTCTCTCTTCTGTGCACTATTTCACTTTAATCACATAATGTGGTAATGTATCTTTTTTAATATCAACATTAAATGTTAAGTTTTAGAGAGAGTTTATGGTAATTGCACTTATACCCTTTTACTAGTGAATTTTGGTTGCTTCTGGGTCCCACTAATTATGCTAATGCATCTTCACTGCACTCACCGCGGACCTTGAAGTAATAGCAGCGCTAGAGATGACAGCATCGGGGACAGGTAAGTATACAAGTTCATGCTGTCCGTGTGCTATCTGGATTTCACATGGTTAGGACAGGGACAGCACATGGAGAACATGTGTAAAAGTGGAAAACACCAGGTACCACACCAGGGCAGTTGCCAGGCTGCAGCAGATGACCCCATGGGTCAGGAATGAAGCTTAGGGTAACAGGGGGGACTGAATCAGGGGAGGGTAGATACACGATCAAACTGGATGGCTGGTTCAGACTGGGCAGCTGATTCAGATAGGTTGGCTGGAATGGGATACAGGCTGGCAAGATAAACACAGGTTCAGGCAGACTGGACAGGTTAGGGTAGGGACAGACTAGACAGGTTTAGGCACAAGGTCACACGGAGTTTAAAACTAACTATGGTATCAGGTGATAGATGTCACAATACATTAGTTGCTTAGGCACCTCCCAAAAGGGGAGAGTGCCTTAAATATCTACTGTCCTACAACCTTTGGCTGGGGACGCTTCCAGAGTGCGCACACTGCCCTTTTAAGAGGTGAGGAGTTTGCGTGCCCAGGCCCTTAGCATGCTCACAGGAGACCTGCACAATGTGTGCAGGCCCTGGGAGCAGAGAGACGCGGTGGGGACTGGAACAGGAGCAACTGTATGGCTTGGACAGTGAGTGCATCGGCGTCCCTGCTAGGGGCACTGCAGGGTCGCCGATGGTGTTACAAATGTGAAGTCACCAGTGAGAGAATTGCAAGTTACTTTTTTTTTCTTTGTAAATGCAGACTGTCATATGAAAGTTAAAAAGTTCCCAAGATTAAAAAAAAAATATAAAACTATGAAAAAGTTAGTTTAATGGATGTAAAATGGATAGTGAGTTATCAAGATAAGAAGAGTAGTTACAAGTTTTTATTAAGTGCATCATTGAGTGTAAAGTTTTGGGTTTTATCAAATAATATTTTTAAGTGCTGCTGCTGTTCAGTTTCTGAACAGAAGAAGGTGAGTGAACTGCTTTCTTCTGAAAGACTGTTCTTTTTTTTTTCTTCATAATAGCTAGGCTCGGTGTAAACCTGGAGGGGATCCATGTTGGACTGAGTCACATGACATCTGTCATGCATACCTTCCAGTAGTTCAAACAGGGACAGTAGTATTCTGTAGAGCTTTTACATGGACACACTGTGATCCCATATATACAGTACAGACCAAAAGTTTTTTTTTTATTTTCAGGACTCTGAAAATTGTAGATTCACATTGAAGGCATCAAAACTATGAATTAATACATGTGGAATGAAATACTTAAAGTGTGAAACAACTGAAAATATGTCTTATATTCTAGGTTCTTCAAAGTAGCCACCTCTTGCTTTGATTACTGCTTTGCACACTCTTGGCATTCTCTTGATGAGCTTCAAGAGGTAGTCACCGGAAATGGTTTTCCCACAGTCTTGAAGGAGTTCCCAGAGATGCTTAGCACTTGTTGGCCCTTTTGTCTTCACTCTGCGGTCCAGCTCACCCCAAACCATCTCGATTGGGTTCAGGTCTGGTGACTGTGGAGGCCAGGTCATCTGGCGTAGCACCCCATCACTTTCCTTCTTAGTCAAATAGCCCATACACAGGCTGGAGGTGTGTTTGGGGTCATTGTCCTGTTGAAAAATAAATGACGGCCCAACTAAATGCAAACCGGATGGAATAGCATGCTGCTGCAAGATGCTGTGGTAGGCATGCTGGTTCTGTATGCCTTCAATTTTGAATAAATTCCAAACAGTGTCAGCAGCAAAGCACCCTCAGACCATCACACCTCCTCCTCCATGCTTCACGGTGGGAACCAGCCATGTAGAGTCCATCCATTCACCTTTTCTACAAAGACACGGTGGTTGGATCCAAAGATCTAAAATTTGGACTCATCAGACCAAAGCACAGATTTCCACTGGTCTAATGTCCATTCCTTGTGTTCTTTAGCCCAAACAAGTCTCTTCTGCTTGTTGTCTGTCCTTAGCAGTGGTTTTCTAGCAGCTATTTTACCATGAAGGCCTGCTGCACAAAGTCTCCTCTTAACAGTTGTTCTAGAGATGAGAAGGTGTGTCCAAACTTTTGGTCTGTACTGTATACAGTGGAGTCCACACACCTCTTTTAATATGCCAGGTGTTTGTAATTTTAAAAAAATCATACCATGAAAAATTATTTGTTCACCAATAATGTGGCCCATATTCTGTACAGTGCAATTTAAAAATAAACTGAAATCTTTTTGGGTGGTAAAAGAAAAATAAAGAACGAAATTAATATAGTTACATAAAAACGCACCTCATAAAACTATTACTTAGCTGAAGTACCCTGTGAATTTATAACCGCATTCGGCCTTTTTGGCGTTGGAGTCTGGCACTACCATAAACCGGGTTCACACAGGCGTATTTCATTGTCATTTAATTGAATGCAATGCCCGGACTGTGAATCTCCAGACTGGAATCTAAAGCCTCATTGTGATGAACCAGCCGGGTGGATCACCCTACCACTGCCACCAATATGTGATCAACAGCCGGGGGTCGGGTGTGTCACACAGACATCAACTCGCTGTTCATCAATCTATGACAAAACCGCACCTCGCAGCCCCACCCTGACATCTCTAATACGTTGGAGCCACGCGATACGGCATCGTCACTTTCGCCAATACGTGATGTTCTGCACCCCAAGGGGTACGTAGCGTCAGGTTGGCGCAGTGTTACACTGACACCCCCTGTCCACGCGGGCACATGGAGGCACTGGGAGGGTGACAGAGGGGCCCGCGCAACCTTAGGCACGACACCCCAATCGCTCACAATTCTGACAGGCTGTCAGACCCTTTTCACTAGCCCTAGTGAAAAAGGGCCCTAGTTTGCCACCAGTTGTTCCTTAGATATAAGCCTGGTCCATTAGCAGGACTATATCAAGCCAGAAAGCAGCCCAGGTAGCATGTGATACTAAACCGTGTACACGGACATGGGATTCATGAATTGAGATAAAAGAACCCAGGATTAAATTATATCTTTAATCGCCTTAAGGACACACTAGATAAAACAACATATTTAAGATGAATTTACATATATTATGGTCAGAAATGCAGTTACAAGATATAGGAGCAAGCAGATGTACATATGAATCAGTTACCTGTTCCTTGTAAATAGGCCTAGTGCTGGCTCGGCACAGGGGAAGCGCTGTGGAGCCAATGGTTTCCTTAGGACTCCCCACACGTTTACTGAACGTGACCTCTCTGAGACCAACTCCAAAATGTCAGCTTTGGTTTTTAATAACCCATGTACTACACACATACCCCCCACCTGGTTACCTATGACACGGCTGGACATAGTATGTGCCTTCAGGCTCCAGCCAATTATGAAATGGCAGCTTTCCTCATATATCTGCCTCTGAGCTTCCCATGCCGAAGATATTATCATCATGTTTCCTATTATGATTTTATCTATCCATAGCTAGGAAACATGATGGGTCTATTGTCTTCCAGCGACTAGTTATTTATTATGGGCTGATATGCATAACCCATAATTAATGAAAAATGTGTTACATGCGCCCTACTGTGCTGAGACCGAAAATATGCCTGTCATATTTTTGGGAGCTACTCACACCCCAATTTTACAACTTTTACCCGAGAGCCATGCTGCCTCCAGGTTCCTTTTGAAGCTTCTCTGGAACTAGCAATCGCCCACCCACTTCCTTTGCTGAATTACTTTTGTCACCAGGGGGTCTTGTGGTTAGGGGGTTCTTAATTATTATAATTGACTTTCACCCCTTACCATTTGTTCCAAGATGGAGGCATTGGATTTCTATCCTGGCACCTTGCTTCAGGTCAGGATATGTGTAAATATGTATAATTGGCAGTTGACTGGCAAGTATGGATATGCCGTATTCCTCACACTCATATCTGTCTTTGATGTCGTATATTCAAGTTGTGAGACCCTGCAGTCAGTCCGGCATTGCGGTTCATGTGCAGACAATGAAATATGCCTGTGTGAACTCGGCCTGCTATTCGGGAATCAATTAGCTGCCTTTATTTAAAGGAATGTTTTGAAGATCAAAAAAAATGATCCATAATTTACAGGAAATATAACTTTCTGATCACTGGGGGGTCCGACTGCTGTGACCCCCAACAATCCTGAACACTGGAACTCTGAAGAGACTTGGCCAAAAGGAGAGGCGGTTGATCCTGCATACAGCCGCCTCATTCATTCTTCACTCCTATTAGAATGAATTGATCGGCAGTGCACATGATTTATCTTCGCTTCATTCAGTAGGAGCTGAATGATAACAGTATGATGTCTGGATGGCTCCCCAATGCGACTGCCACTTTGGCAGATTCACACATCCTAGCTTTCACTGACCATTCATGGGTCTTCTGACCAAAACTGAACAGCTTCATGTATAGCTACCAAGCCCGTAAAACACGGATATCTGGAAAAATCCAGTGTATGAAGCGTATGAATGGAGCAGGGGTGCACGTGTGTAATCAATGCTGTGGTATTTTTTTGGAACAGCGAATGGAGCGGTCAGTCCAAAAGAGATCAATTGAGTGTTGGTCACACGTGCACTACTCCTCCACTAATACGAGGGACATTTTTATCCCCGTTCTCCTGATAGTTCTTAATCTCCTCGATCATACGCTGAACAATACTGTGGATAGGGAATATATGCATTTCGTAGGAATCCTCTTTTGAACTGTACATTCTTTATTAGACCATGATAAGGTTTTGTGTTTTATTTGTTAGGTGTTTTTACATAGACTTCTCTATAGGATAAAAAACAATGTTAAAAGGAGTCTGTCACCCTCAAAATGCAAAATAAACTACCTAAAGGGACTGTCAGCACAGAATGACTGTTCAAACCAAGGACAGGCACTCGGTGCATCAAGGCGGGGCTAACCATTAAAGAGCACTTTCCCATCGCCTTGTTTTCCCTCCATCTCCAACCTGCCCTGACCTCGCCTTCATGCACCGAGCACCTGTACTTAGTTTGAAGTCATTCTGTGCTGACAGTCCCTTTAAACATTTATGTATGGAACTTGGCTCCTATAAAACTACACACAGTATACATTTTAGTGGGAGAGGAATCGATTTTTATTTCTTATGCAAATTAATGAGGGCACTTCCTTAGGTTGTGCACTGATACTAGAGGAGCCAGTCGTGTGCACACAATGTAGGTGCAGGCCCGCTCTGATCTTAGGCTCCTCTCTGAAAATGCTACACTTCTAGGTGTATTGAGCAGGAACCGCAGACCAGAGCCAGGGATCATTGCACACCTGTACCCTCACTGTGTGCAGAATGCTGAGATCCTCCAGCGTGCTCACAAACGACTGATTGAATTGAGAAAGTGGATGCTCCGGGCAAGTGAGCGCCATCAATTTGTAAACCGGGTGACGTTCCTGTGCACAGAGTCCTCGGGCGTGCCATACATGCCCCAAAGTAGCCCTCATTGAAATGCGGAATGAAAGTCAATTAATTTCTCTGCACCTATAATGTATCCTTGGTTGTATAATGGTTCGGGTCTTATGGGCCTGTGCACATGTTGCAGTTTTGTGGTTTTATTTTCTACACCGTTTCATCACAAAACCTGAAAAGTTGCCTGATGCCAGCAAAACTAAATGGGGATCCTGGAGTCTTTTGCACACGTTGCTTATTTTTAACTTACAGATTTACCGTACATCTGCAAAATGTCAATTCTTTCAGCGTTTTTTTGCTGCCGATTTCAGACGTTTTATTGAGATGGGAAAGAGCTGCACCAAAAATGCACGACAAAAATGGATCAAAAGCACATTTTAAGCTGCTTTTTTTTTCTTGTTAACAGAGGCAGAAATTTTTGCACCAAATACTTCACATGTGCATGTACCCACAGCGGCTAAAGCCTTCATATAATTTATACGTGGTTTATTTGGCATTTTTTGGGGGTAACCAATTCCCTATAAAACAGATCGCTGTGGATTGTATTGAGCCTCATACTGTGTTTCCTCGAAAATAAGACAGGGTCTTCTATTATTTTTTGCTCTGAAAGGCCCTAGGGGCCTAGGGCTTATTTTCAGGGGATGTCTTAGGCTATGTGCGCACTTTGCGTTTTTTTTCATGCATTTCCGCAGCGTTTTGAACTGCAGAATTTTAATAGAAAAATGCATGCGTTTTGATTTCCAAACAAAATCTATGGGAAATTAGGGCTTTCTTGTGCGCACAATGCTTTTAAGAACGCGTTTTAGTTGCAGAAAATTTGTCAAAATCTCTGCGTTTAGAAAAGCACATGCGTTTTTTACATTAAATTGAGGTAATGATGTGTCCCTTCACACACATATAGTGCGACAATTAAAAGCAAAATTTTAAACGGCAGCATATTGTGTTAGGGCTCTTTTCCACCTGCGATTTTCATGTGCGAGTGCAATCCGATAAAAACATTGGATTGCACTCGCACCAGTGTTAATCAGTGAGGCAGTATCCTCTTTCCTGTTATTTCTCGACACGAATCGGCATGCTGCATTTTGCAGCGAGTCACGGCTCACGCACCCTCATGGGAATGTGTGAAACATTGCACTGCACTCGCATGTTATGACAGACAGCGAAGGAGATGGGGAGAAAGTGCTCCCTCCATCTTCTTCGCACCTGTGATGCAATCGCAAGATCACATCAGTCGCATGATCCTTGGCTGAGACCGCAGCAGAGGGTCATTAGCATATCGCTTTTGATGCTCTCACATCGGAAGCGGTACGCAAGTGGAAAAGAACCCTTAATCAGATTACTGATTCAGATGCCCATTTTCTTATCTGATCCTCTATTCTCATGGTGCAGAATCCGTCCTATAGTGGTGGGTACACACCATATTTACAAAGGTTTAAATTATCTGCTTAAATGTATTATTCTTTATGTACTGCTACGTTTATCCCCCAAAAGACAGCAAACACCCCCTAAAAGAATCGCACCTACCAAAGTCCAAACAATTAAGAGCTGGCAAGTGAATAGGCTCTCACATACAAATCTGTATCTCTGTCAGGACCCCGTGTTCTACACTGGTTGGCTCCCTCTGGTGACTGGAAGCAGTATCACTCACGTGGACTGACACTGGTACCCGATCGGTTTGTGAGAGCTGCAGTGCAATGCAGATGAAACAAGAGTTATCTTACAGCAACACAGATCTCTGCATGAGGGTCCATTCACCGTCAGCACTTGGCAGCTGTAAGGCTACGTGCACAAGTTGTGTTTATTTGCCACGTTTTTCAAGTGCAGTTTTTGTACCAAAACTGCATGCATTTCCTTTCCCAGCAAAGTCTATGGGATTTTATTTTTGCTGTGCGCACGTTGCCGTTGTTGTGGCTGCAAATTTGGGGCAACCACAAAAATGCAGCATGTCAATTCTTTTGGCGTTTTGTCCCTGTGTTTCGGAGGACTGGCAGATCAATCCCCCATTGACTGTGTCAACGGGGGATTGATCCCTGGTATCTGGCCAAATGCCAGTCCCCATATAAAGTCTATGGGACCAGAATCTGGCACAAAGGGGTAGGAGCAAGCACTTCATGCTTATCGATTCACTGAGGTGGCTGTCGCAGTGCTCCTACGGCTTCTTTCTTCTTCCCGGGCTGCTCATTAGGCTCATACTAGGTCACTGCTTCCCCCGCCCACTGGCATCTGTGATAGGTTGCAGTAAGACAAGCCCCCACACTGAGTGACAGCATGTTTGACGCTTCCAATCATAGATGCCGGTTGGCGGGTCTATATTGTACAGTAAAATAAATTAAAACAATTGGCGTAGGGTGCCCCCAAATTATGATACCAGCACATATAAAGCCCGACAGCTGGGGGCTGGTATTCTCATGCTGAGGATACCCATGATTATTTGGCACCTCCCAGCCTAAAAATATTACCACTCCCTGAGGAAGCAGCGGTGTGAAACGTGCGTTGGAGTGAGAGGCAGGGAGGCTGGTTGTGCGATCCACCATGGCTACAGGTTTGCTATTTATGATCTAATGGGGCAGTTGATTTTGCGGTTATAGTATTTTACTATTGACAGGTCAAATTGTGACCGTATTAATGACCGCATTACTGTTTCATTAAGTTACACTCTAACTGATCCCCATATGTATGTATATATATCAATATTATACCCCATGTCCATGCTGGATTGCATAGCCTGTTGTCCCTGCCTTTGGGTTTTATGTAGGTTTTAATTGTTTGTCAATTTTCATGTATGGTTTTAATAAACACTTACCATTAATAAAAACTCCTTTTTTTATTGGCTTCATTATTATTGGGATATTTTGGTTTAATAAAAATATTAGCCTGCAGCCCCCGGAATTGCCGCATCTATTAGATGCGACAGTTCCAGCACTTTACCCGACTCTTCCTGATTGCCCTGGTGCGGTTGCAATTGGGGTAATGAGAAAGTTAATGGCAGCCCACAGCAGCCACTAAGTTCTAGATTAGTCATGGCAGGAGTCTATGAGAGGCACTCATCATTAATCTGTAAGTGAAAGTAAATAAACACAAACACCGAAAAAAATCCTTTTTTTGAAATGAGACAAAAAAGCACCCTCTTTCACCCCATTATTACCCAAGAAACACCCCTACAGGTCCAACGCAATCCACAAGAGGTCCCACAACACTTCCAGCACTGCTATATCTGAAGCTCACAGCGAGCGCCATAGAGCATGACTGCCCACTGTGAGGTTCATACAGCGACTGAGTCGTGATCAGCGGTTATCTCACTGTTCGTCGCAGCCACAGCTGGAGTCCTCCACCTGTGACCGCAAATCACCTGCGTGACATCACCACTGATTGCACGACTCACTTCAATTGCTGTCTGGAGTTCACAACCGGCAGTCATGTTCTATGGCTCTTGCTGTGAACTTCAGAGGTAGCAATGCTGGAAGAGTCGGGACCTTGTGTGGATTACGTCGGACCTACAGGGGTGTTTTTGGGGGTTAAAAAGTGGTGAAAGAGGGTGCTCTTTTTTTCTTATTTCAAATAAAGGATTTTTTGGGTGTTTATTTACTTTCACTTACAGATTAGTGATGGGGGGGGCGGTCTCAGACTTCTCCCATTAATAATCAAGGGCTTAATGACAGCTGTGGGCTGCCATTAACTCGTTATTACCCCGATTGACAAACTTACCAAGGCAAATGGAAGAGTCGGGTCCATCTAATGGATGCGCTACTTCTGGGTCAGCTGCAGGCTGCTATTGTTAGGCTAGGGCCAAATTGTTAGAAAGGGCCAAATAACCATGGCTCTTCACACCCTAATAATATCACCCCCAAGTTTTCTACTGTACCTTGGCTGGTTTTCAAAAAAAAAAAAAAAATAGGGGAGACCCCACGTGCCTTTTTTTAAAAAAATAATTTAAAAAAGGAAAAAAAAAGGCTGGGATTCCCTCTATTTTTCATAACCAGCCAAGTTACAGCAGGCAGCTGAGGGTTGCAGCTGCTGCTGTTCCTGTGCTGGATATGAAAATTGAGGGTGGGAAAAGGGGGAGGGGGGGGGGCGTGGACACCCAACATTCTTTTACCCAAAGAAACAAACAAAAAAAAACCCAAAAAACAAACAGCTGGCCAAGCTAGCTATCCCTCTATTTATCGAGCCATTCTGTTATTTCTTGCTATCTATTCTATCAATAGATTTGACTTAGAAAACGAATTGGTCAAGAACGTGGTAAAAATTTAGCAAAAAGCATATTTTTTTGGGATGAGATTTTGCAGCGGGTGCATTTTTTAGGGCCACAAATGTGCATCTTTGTGGTGGTCACCACAAAAATGAAGTGTGTGCACATAGCCTAATTGTTTGGGGTCTGATGAGTGCGATTTGTTTTTCTTTTTTGGAGGTGGGAAGGGGTCTGTGAAAAGTCTTAACTTTTTTAGCTGCTTGGACACTTCCTTATGGAACTGAACCACAGACTTATATTTTAAAGGGAACCTGTCAAGTGCAATATGCACCCAGACCCATGAGCAGTTTTGGGTGCATATTGCCAATCCCTGCCTAACTGTCCCTGTATACACTAGCATAGATAAAGGGATCTTTAGGCCGGTGCCACATAGGGACTAATGCGATCCTCGAAAGACACTCGGCTCACGGTAGCAGCCAACGGGAGCCGAGTGTCATTGCGACTGAGATCTGTTCATGCAGTTGGACTTCAGCTGCGGAGGGTGGGCTAATGAGGGGCGGGCCAGCGCTGAGGAGAGGGAGGGATTTATCTTCCTCTCTCCAGTTGCCTGCTATTGCCATTCTCGCTCTGCACGCGCGGTGTACTGCGAGTGCAGTGCGATCTTTCTCTCGCCCTATAGACTTGAATGGGTGTGAGAGAAAGAGACTCGCATTACAATCACAGCATGCTGCGATTGTTTTCTCGGTCCGATTGGGGCCAAGAAAATAATCAGTCATGGGTGCTGGGACATAGGTTAACATTGGTCCGAGTGGAATGCGATGTTTTATGGCATTCCACTCGGTCTGATTTTCATGCCGTGTCTTAGGCTTTAGAAAAAGTATTTCTAAAGAGCTTAGCCTATGCTAATGACCACAGGGACTAGTCCCAAGGGCGTTATATCCCCCCGACTAGTCTATCCTCTTAGCATGTTAGTACGCCCACAGGGGCCTACTAACATGCTACTCAATTCAGTATCACCAGCAGTGACGTACGTACCAGTGTTCGCTGTGACCGCACTTCTGAATGCCGGGCACTTCCGTTCATGCATAGTATGAAGCCAGGTGTACGCGTCCCGCCTTCAGAGAGGTCTAGAACGCATGACCAGAAGAGCCCAGCATTCAGAAGTGCAATCACAGGTACGCACTGCACCGCTGGTAATGGTGAATTGAATGGCATGTTAGTACACCCCTGTGGGTCTGCTTAAATGCCAAGAGGGCTGACTAGTCGGGGGATATAACGCCCTTGGGACTAGTCCCCTCGCTCATTAGCATAGGATAAAAGATCTTTAGAAATACTTCTTCTAGAGATCTCTTTATCTATGCTAGTGTATACAGGGATTAGTAATATGCACCCAGAACTGCTCGTGGGTCTGGGTGCAAACTGGACTTGAAAGGTTCCCTTTAAGTAGGGCTTATTTTCAGGGTAGGTCTTATTTTTAGGTATTTTCTGGCGGATTTATCGCTGCCATCTTCACATCCCGCAGTTTTTTTTCCGCCTAGAGGAGCAGGACTATTCTACGAGCAACGCTGCAAATCCAAGAATCGGCTGCAGATCCCAGTGTAAATCCCCAGCCGGTTACCTCACATGAATAATGGCACAAAATGCTTCTGAGGAGAATCAAAACAAAACATGAAAAACGCTGCAAAACAGCAGAGTGTGAAGAAAGGGCTGCAAAAAGCCACGTCCTTCTGCTACAAGCTGCAAATGCTGTGAGCTGCACGGCCATGTCACCCGCAGCACGGCCAGCTGACTGCCCCCCGTCACTACCGGCTGTGCTGGTGACAAGAGGCAGAGCCAGCGCTGAGGAGTCACGTCCGAGGGCACTGCGTCACCAGGACCTTCACCCCGCCGGCCATTACTGCTCAGGGGGACCCGCCTCGGCCAGCACCGCCGCTGCCGCTCTCCTCACCCCGCACCGGGCGGAGGCGTTCTGGGAAGTGACTATAAATACTCGTCCCCGGCCCTGTTGTGTGACTGCCTGCTCCGCGCAGCTCCGCCCCGGCCACCATCTTCCTTCACTTCACTGCTCTGTGTGTGAGTGACAGAAAGACGCCGCCGCTCATTGGCTGTGGGGAAAGTAGAACTTTGTATTGACGCGCGCTATTGGTGGAAGAGTAGTGAGCGCTTTATATTGAAGGCTTTGATTGGTCGAGGCGGAGGCCAGGCTTGTGAGTATGCGTCTTCCCCTCCCCCCGTCCTCCTCCTCAGCTGTGTGACTGTGTCTCTGGCGGTGTCAATGGCTCCTCCTGCCGCGGACAGACGGGGCTTACGGGAGGGGATCTCATCGGGGCTCCTGTGAGAGTCCGCACACCGGAGAGTGACGGGACGGGAGGGAGGAGCCGAGACTGTCCAGTAACGCCGCAGCTCGCGCACTCACTCCGCAACCGACTGTACAGGGCGAGCCCAGCTCTGCGAGCAGCCAGGAGCCCGGCCCTCCTCCCCCCGACAGTCAGCAAATGAACTCGGTCAGAGCAGCGAACAGGAGACCCAGGCGAGTGTCGAGGCCGCGCCCGGTACAGCCGGAGAGAAACAACGCCGGGGAGCGGGGTAAGAGACGGCGGGAGGGGAGGCGGAGGCCGGGGGAGGGGAGAGCGGCCGGGGGCGGACTGCAGGCGCACGCTCTGCCAGGGGCCTACTCCGCAGCCAGCCTCGGGGGGCGCTGCCAGGAAAGTGCGAGGCTTGTGCGGGGCCTCAGGCCGCTCTTTGTCTGCTGCGGACCGCGGCCCAGAGCCCGCATCTGCCATCCTGGAGCCAGCCCCGTGACCTACAAAGGGCTGACCCCCTCCTCCCTCACCACAGAGGAGCCCCGCACCCACACAGCGGAGCCCCTCAGAATACTACCCCCCAAAGAAGAGCCCCTCATTACAGCGGAGCCCCTCCGAATACTGCCCCTCTACATAGGAGCCTTTCACCACACTGCCCCCCCCTCCCAAAGAGGTGCCCCTCATTACAGAGGAGACCATCATTACAGAGGTGCCCCTCAGAATACTGCTCCCCAAAAATGAGCTCATCATTACAGAGGCCCCTCAGAATACTGCTCATCATTACACAGGAGCCCCTCAGAATACTGCCCCCAAAGATGAGCTCATCATTACAGTAGAGCCCCCCCCCCCCCCCAGAATACTCCCCCCTCCCAAACAGTATCCCCTCATTACATTGGAGGATCTCACCACACTGCCCCCCACCGGACAGGAAAGCCCTCATTACAGAGGTGCCTCTCAGAATACTGCCCCCCAAAGAGGAGCTCATCATTACAGTAGAGCCCCCCCCAGAATACTGCCCCCCAAAGAATATCCCCTCATTACATAGGAGCATCTCACCACACTGCCCCCCACCGCACAGGAAAGCACTCATTACAGCAGTGCCTCTCAGAATACTGCCCCCCAAAGATGAGCTCATCATTACAGTAGAGCCCCCCCAGAATACTGCCCCCCAAAGAGTATCCCCTCATTACATAGGAGCATCTCACCACACTGCCCCCCACCGCACAGGAAAGCACTCATTACAGCGGTGCCTCTCAGAATACTGCCCACCCCCCCCCCCCCCCCAAGAGGAGCCCCTCACCCACACAGCGGAGTCCCTCATTACAGAAGAGCCCCTCAGAATACTGCTCCTCATTACAGAGGAGCCCCTCAGAATACTACCCCCCCAAAGAAGAGCCCCTCATTACAAAGGAGCCTTTCACCACACTGCCCTGTCCCAAAAGAGGTGTCCCTTATTACAGAGGTGCCCTGCAGAATACTGTCCCCCAAAGAGGAGCCCCTCGTTACATAGGAGCCTTTCACCACACTGCCCCCCCAAAAGAGGTGCCCTGCAGAATACTGCCCCCCAAAGAGGTGCCCATCATTAGAGGTGCCTTTCAGCACACTGCCTCCCTCAAAGAGGTGCCCCTCATTACAGAGCAGCCTTCTCATTACATAGGAGCCTTTCACCACACTGCCCCCCCCAAAGAGGTGCCCCTCATTACTGTGGAGCCCATCATTTTGAGAGGTGCCCATCACCACTCTGCCCCCCCATAGGAGTCCCACTCCTCATTACGGAGGAGCCCCTCAACATTGCATACAAACCCCCCCCCCAGCGAAGCCCCTGACTGCAAAGGTGTAACCCACCCCCACAGCGGAGGCCATAACCACAACACCCTAATAGGCCAGGCAGGGCCCAAGACAGACCAAGAGGTGAAGAACACTGCCACCTCCAGAGCTGGGCATTGTGGTAGGCTAGAACTGCAAAGGGCCAAATATTCCTGCGCAGGGGCCTCTGATGTCTCAGTGCTCCCCACAGCACCCCACCATCCCTAACCACAGTGTGCCTCACCATCCTGCGCCCCACAATCCTGTGCCCTTACATCTCCTAGCTTCACTGCCACCAGTTCACCTTAGTGTACCCCCACTATCCCATGCCCCACCACTGTCAGTGCCCCACTTCCCTGTACTCGAGTGTGCCCCACCGCTCTCCTCTGCTGTGCTGCAATCATCATTGCGTCTGGGCTATAAATTTCTATGTTTACTTATATTTTTCTAGTACATTTTCAGTATGTTTTTGGCTCCCTACGATTGCATGTCAGGGACGTGTTTTCTTGCTGATGATAGCGCGGATCAGCAGCAGATCAACACCAATCTGTCCATGGACAGTGAAACACATAATGGGGTTAAAAGGGCTGATTTTTTTTTTTTTGAGGGGGAGGTTGGAATTTTTCTCCTCTAAATATAAAAATTGCTTTTGCATTTGAGCTTCATGCCCTTTGTTTTCTGCACATTCAAATTTTGACATGGTCATAAACCGGCTGAGAGGAGCTCTGAAAAAGACAGACGAGGGTTACACACTCCCCATCATAGCAGTCTGACTGATTCTTAGTGCGACATGCATAGATAACAGACAAAAAAGTGTAAAGACAAATGATTTTTAGCCCAAAGTAGACATGTAAAAAAAATAAATAAATATATAAATAAAATTGTTCCCAAAAGTGGCAATTCCCCCCCCCCCGTTCCCGCTCTTGTTGGAGCGCCAGTCTCCAGGATGCGTATCCAGTTTTTACTAATCTCAGTTCCTTTCCTAAGCTTTTCTTGTTAACTGACATTCATCTGGTTCCAGAGATCTGGGCCTTATTTAGTGCTAGTGTTTGGTCTTTACCAAGGGGACGGTGATCAAAGGGTTATTGATGAAGACCTCCCCCTCCGATGTGTCCTGAATGCCACACCCCCCTTGGTGATAAAAAAAAAACCCAAAACAAAAAAAACACAAAAAAAAACAAAATTAAAACATAAAAACACTAAACTGGAATTAGGAATTTCAAATAAGTCACATTCGGGGGGAGCAGCAAGAATAAAATAAGAGCAGAAGCTGGACACTTTAGCACCTGGTGACAGCTCTTGAATTTTTGACTGGTGGAAATTTTTGCAACGGATGACATTCGATGTCTGGGATCCGTGTCAGATCGGGATGATTTTCCCATTTTACAATTTTTTTTTAGTTTTTTTTTTCTCTCCAGGATTAGTCTGGTATTAAATTACCTTGGCTCATTTGCAGACTGGTCCGACCTGCGGTTAATCGATCAGTCACTACTAGAGATAATTATTATAGCGCCTTTTTTCCATGGCGCGGTACATGTAAAAAGGGGTATATATGTAATAGTGATAAATACAATAAACATAAACAAGACAAGGCACAGACGGGTACAGGAGGTACTATGAGGGATCATAGTCTACAAGGCATACATGAGGGTGGAAGAGATTCATGCTGCCGGACCTGGGCAGCCCAATTTATTTTTGGTCACATCCAGTCAATCCTTTTATCTCTGGTAAATAGTCACTGACCCCCCCCCCCCCCTTCTTTTTTGCCCACCCCTCCATTGAGAGGGTCTTCGCCTGTTCAGTGGATCTGTGGTGTCAGAACGAACTTCAGGCAGGTGAAATCCTTCTTTTGGACTGATCGCGATGTAATTGGCCAAGTCTCCCATGTGGCTCAGTGTCTGATCATGTAGATTTTCTTTTTTGGGGGGGGGGGGGGGGGTTACCGTTCCGATCTGTTAATGAGCACTGATCAATTAACAGCCCTGGTTAATATGATCTTTTTGTCCCCATTATGGTATTGACAGCGCGAGTCCTGTTTACACATCTATGTGCTGCCGATAACCATGATCTATTTGTAAACTATCCAATCAACCGATGATTGGCGATGTGCCCATTTATTGAGCCGATAATCGGGAATGAATGTTGTCATGAATGCTCATTCGCAGATTCTCAGCTCATTCAATAAAACCATTGCTGGGGGTTATAGTTTATCCTGTACGTACAGGTGAACGTTCTATGGAGGGCATATAGGAATGTGCTCATCATCGGCGCCAAGTCTTTGTCTGTGGGAAGCTGTCGCCAAAATTTGTTTTGAGATCCCTCAGTAGTCCTAATGATTATGATTCTGGCACTGTGCCTCTCGGTAAGAGGTTTCTGATCATCGCAGGGTCACGTCTGCTCCTATGCAACCATCACAAGAAGCGTCATGTGGATGATTAGCATATATCACCTACAGAAGTCCATGGCGGGCAGAGCCTTGTGCCAAGTACAGTTGCGTCAAGGGAACAATGGCCCCCAGTTAAATGACACATTGGGGGGGAACACGCTCTATGATGGAAATCCTTTGTGCTCTCGATGGAGGATTGTCTTACTTTTATGCATCGATTAGTGATTTTACATTTATTTTTTTTGAACATTTATTTTACATGCACTTAATTTTTTTTTCACATTGTGTTTTGTTTTTCATTAATAGGATAAAAAAATACAAATCTATCCTATTCAGTTTGTCACATAGATAAACAACTCCAGCATATTGGTGCTGATATGTATATTTGGGAGCTTTGTATAGATTATAGAGGGTCTCTTCGCTTGCCTTATATTACTAATTTGTGGTGTGCATGGGGGGGGTGAAAAAAAAAAAAAAATCTGTAGAATTTCTTCTGTGACTTTGTTCCTATTATTTCTTTTGGAAGAAGTTGACTCAAAATTTTTATTTCATAAACATCCTAATTACTTATGTAATGATGATGAGTAAATGCATTAAAATACTTACCCATCGCCCTAGTCTCTGGTTTCCAGCTCTGCTCCTCTTCTTTGCCGGCTCTTGCGGGGTCCATTGTGCGTTAGAAAGATACTTTCTTCAGTGTAAGTCTATGGAGGCTCAGAATGAAGCATCATAGACTTAAATGGAGAAAGTGACATCTGCCTCACACACAACCCTCCCTGTGTGATCTGGTTAGTCTGATTGCAGGTCACATGGGACAGAAAAGAACCAACGGCTGAGCTGGAAACTGGAGAGACGGTGATCGGTGAGTATATTCATGCACTCGCCAATCTTTACATAGCTAATTAAAATAGCTTATGAAATGAAAACTTTGATGGGACAGATTCTATACGAATTAGGATTGTATATGCACTGTCCAGTTGGGGCTGACTGTGTCATATCGAATGGTAACACCCTGTTGTCAATTTAGTCGTACATTGGCAAGTGGAATAACTGGGTGGTGGGTGGGGGGAAACAATTTACAGTTCTAAGAAAAGGTGCTCCAGAACTGTTAGCTCATGGGTAGGAAAATATCCTTATATAGTGCTTACATATTGAGGGATAAGATTTAGGAATGTTTACTCTTAAGGGGTTTCTTGGAAGGTATGAACAAGCAATGTGGTTTGGAATATAAGGGACGTTCATGGGCAGAGGGCACGTGCCGTACAATGCTACTTCCCATTACCAGGGATCTCACAGGAATGTGACATATTGTGGTCAGAGTAGACGTGTCACTCATGTCCATCCCACCCACTTGAAGCTGCTCAGAATTGAAAATTGTGTTGTCCAAATGCAAAATGTTCAGGCATTTCTACTGTCTGCGTCTGAAGGGCAGGGGTGTGCAGCTCATGAATACATAGGACTCCTCAGCCTATGTACATCATTGCAAGGACTCTTGGCATACAAAGCAATGCATAATGTAATGTTCACAAAGCTGTTAAAGGGAAGAAATCACCAGGATTTTCGTATATAAGCTAAAGCCAGTGCTATACTGGCACAATAATAATAATAATAATATAATATATTTATTCATTTATATAGCGCTGTTAATTCCACAGCACTTTCCATTAGCAACACTGTCCCCATTGGGGCTCACAAACCAAATTCCCTATCAGGCTCATCTTCTACATTCCGATAGTGGTCAGCTCGGATATTTAGGCTTTCAAATCCAAGAAAGTGAAATTTAAAAAATCAGCAGCTTCTTGATTGACATTTGCAGCTGAGCAGATAATATATGGGGGGGCATTCATATGGATTCTCCCTCTCTGTTCTCTATGGTATTATACATGTGACTCACTTTGTTGAAGGACCTGTGGTGAGGTCATACCCATGTGACCTGTTATCCAGCCTTGTTGGCTGAGGCCCCGCCCCTTCTGGTCACATGGGAATTACTTCACCACAGGTCCTTAAGCAAAGTGATTTGTTAGTATAATACCATAGTGAACAGAGAGGGAGGAACAACGGGCAGGGGGGCGGGAATCCATATGAATACCCACCCATATTATCTGCTCAGTTGCAAATGCCAATCAAGAAGCTGCTGATTTTTTTTAAACTTTACTTTCTTGGATTTGAAAACCTATCCATCCGAGCTGACAACTAAAGGTATGTATAGAATCAGCCTGATAGTGCCAGTATAGCACTGGCTTTAGGTTATATACAAAAATCCTGCGGATTGATTCCCTTTAAAAGAGCACAAAGTCAGCTTACCTGTGTGCAGTGCACGATCAGTAGGCTCCAAGAAATATGGAAAGACTGAGTACGTTGAGACCAGCACAATCCATAAGTAAAATTTATTTTTTATAATTTCAATCCAGATTAGGCTGCTTTCATACTACATTTTTTTTAACATGCGTCATGAACGTTTTTTTGCTGTAAAAGCGGATCCTGCTTTTACAAAGAAAAACGCATGCAAAAGCATGTGTTATTTTGCAGGATCCTGTCACTGAATGTTTAGTGGCGGGCATTGGAGTCATGTGATCGGGAGTCAGTGGAACTGAACATGACAGACTGGGAGCCGGCATCTGACAGCTGCGGAGGCTCGTAACCAAGGTAAACATCGGGTAACTTGCTTGGTTACCCGATATTTACCTTGGTTACGAGTGTCCGCAGCTCTCAGGCGGGGGAGAGAGGGGGGGGAGGGGGAGAGAGGGAGGGGGAGAGAGAGACTGATCACGCCAGGCTGGTTTCTGGGCATGCTCAGTAGAGCAAGCAGGATCCTGTCTATCAGCATGCCAGCGTTCACATGCGTTTGCATGCAGTATAGTCAGGATCCAGCAATTTGCAGTATTTGGACGCAGCTCAAAAACGCCAGAAGTAGCGTTTTTGAAAAAAGTTAAAAAACTGCAAGTCGTTGGATCATCACTATAACGCACGCAAACGCATGTGAACGCGAGTCCATTGCAAATGCATTGAAATAAAAATGCATTTGCACTGGATCCGTTTTTTGCGTTGAAAAAACGTTCAGGACGCATGTTAAAAAAACGTAGTGTGAAAGCAGCCTTAAAAATACAAGGCACTGTAGGACAAGGTTCAGAGCATAAGGCTACATGCGCACGCTGCTTCTTTTTCGTGTTCACAAACTGCAGCCAAAACTGCACCTTGTCAGAGAGAGCCTGGAAATGTCACAAAAATGTATGTGATTTTTTTGGTGCGTTTTTGGCTGCAGTTTTGTCAACAATTGTTTCATGTATTTTTCAGTTCAAACAAGCCCATGAAGCTTGTTGAATTGAAAAAAAAAAAAATTTAGAAATAAATAAAAAAAAACTGGCGTGCGGTCCCCCCCAATTTTAATGCCAGCCAGATAAAGCCATATGGCTGAAGGCTGGTATTCTCAGGATGGGGAGCTCCACGTTATGGGGAGCCCCCCAGCCTAACAATATCAGCCAGCAGCCACCCAGAATGGCCGCATCCATTAGATGCGGCTGTTCTGGGACAGTACCCGGCTCTTCCCGATTTGCCCTGGTGCGTTGGCAAATCTGGGTAATAAGGAGTTATTGGCAGCCCATAGCTGCCAATAAGTCATAGATTAATCGTGTCAGGCGTCTCCCCGAGATACCTTCCATGATTAATCTGTAAGTTACAGTAAATAAACACCCACCTGAAAAAAATCCTTTATTAGAAATAAAAAACACTAACAAATTCCCTCGTTCTCCCATTTAATAAGCCCGACAAAGCCCTCCATGTCCGGCGTAATCCAGGATGGTCCAGCGTCGCTTCCAGCTCTGCTGCATGGAGGTGACCGGAGAAGCAGCAGACACCGCCGCTCGGGTCAGCCCCACGCAGCAAATGAAGACAGCCGCGCGATCAGCTGAGCTGTCACTGAGGTTACCCGCGGCCACCGCTGAATCCAGCAGTGGCCGCGAGTAACCTCAGTGACAGCTCAGCTGATCGCGCTACTGCATGGAGCTGACCAGGAGCGTGGAGGACGGGACTATCAGCGGCGGCGGTGGCAGCGAGAGGGGTCCATCATCTCCCCTGTGCGTGCACGCTGGGGACAGCGGTACTTCGGGGAACACGTGGAGGATGGGACTATCAGTGGCAGCGAGAGGGGGATGGACATTGGCAGCTGAAAACATTGATTTTTCCCTCTCGCTGCCGCTGATAGTCCCGTCCTCCACATCATCTCCCCTGGGGACAGCGGTACTTCGGGGAACACGTGGAGGACGGGACGGGACCACTTGCCTGTTACCTCACTTCCTGACAAATCACCTGCGTTTTTGGTACCAAAAACGCAGGTAAAAGGCAGGTAAAATGCACCACTTTGATTAGCATGCATTTTTCCTGCGTTTTTGATGCCCTCATTGATTTCAATGGGTGACAAATGTTGATAAAAAGGCAGGAAGAATGAACATGCTGCATTTTTTTTGTCACAAACTTTTGACAAAAAAAAACGCTGACAAATAAACTGCAATGTGCGCATGACAAATCTGACTTCTCATAGACTTTGCTGGGAAGTCAAATGTCAGAAAGTTCTGCTGACAAAACTGCAGCCTTTTTTGGCTGCAGCAAAAAAAGCAGCGTGCGCATGTAGCCTGAGTGAAAACGGCAAGGCGTTTCTGACCTGATCCGGTCCTTAGTCATTGCCCAAAGCCGTGACCTAGCAGAGCATCTTCACTTATTTCCACCGTGCTTAGGTAACATCCTCATCACAATCCATATGTAGATTTTACTGCAAATGTATTTTATTTTTAGTTGCAGAAAGTCTCCAGTGTGTGGACATGGCCTAAGGACGCAACCAGAATGCACAAGGCTTTGCCATAGTAGGAGCCACGCGTGCCTGGTATATGTACAATGCAGCATAAAGTAAATATAGTAAACGGGGCGTTGTCTGATCTAGAAACACGTCCGCCTCTTTTATTTTCATTGGGATAAATTCTCTTGCGTTGCAAATCCAATTGTTTTTTTACACAAAGAGAATGCAGAGATTTTTTTTATTTTAATCTACACTAACTTTCGCCCAGATAGAGACCAAAATTGGTAAGGATCCGTTTAGCACAGGTTGTTTCCATCACGGGGCGGATCCTTTTGTTACAAAACGAAACTCCAGACACCAGTGTGAATGCAGCTTTAGGGTATGTGAACGCTGCATTTTTTTTTTTAACTTTTGTGTAGTCAAGGTCTGCAGTACATTCCAGGTAAGACTTGCGCCACTGTAGTGGCACACTTGTTAATGAATTAGACAATCACCCTTGGCCGTGCCCCGTTCTGCCTATTTAAGCCAATGTAGTCAGGACTGGCATTAACCCTAGAATGCGCAAGCAATTCAATCTACCATAGAAAACAAATGACCTAGCAGGCCTGCGAGGCCCCAGGTATGCGTTCTAGGGTTAAAATTTGTGCACATTTTTTTCCGACCTTTTTAAGGCGTTAGACCCCAGAGTTTGGCTCTAAAATACCTTTAACGAATCGGACCTGCTATGTTTGTTACCTTGTAGCGACATCTCAGATAAAGTGCAACATTACACAGATACTGAAATGTGTGGGGTGTGAGGTTGTGTTAGGCTGCTTTCACACATCCGGTTTTTGCTGTGCAGCACAATCCGGCTCTTTGCAGAAAAAAACACAACCGTTTTTTTTTGCCGCCAGTTGCGTTTTTTTCCACATAAACTTTCATTAGTGCCGGATTGTGCCGCATGGCCTTGCGTTCTGTCCGGTTTTTGCTGGATGCGGCGGCCGGTGCGGCGCTTTTTCCAATGCATGCCTATCGATGCCAGATGCGGCGCGATGTGGCAAAAACCGCATCCGGCCGCCGCATGTGGTTTTTTTTGCACTGCGCATGCTCAGTAGCGTGCCGCAACCGGCAAAAACCGGACGGGCCGCATGTAAAAACGTATGCAAAGGATGCGGTTTTTTTTCGCCGCATCCGTTGCATAGGTTTTAGAGCCGGATTTAGCCGCACTGCAAAAACCGGAGGTGTGAAAGCAGCCTTAGGTGTTACTGAGATCTAGAATGGAAATGGATTATGGTGCCCACTATAAAATTACAGTGTCTTGAAATATTCAAAGATAGGCTTCCTAAACCTGAAGACACAATTGTGCAAGAGCTGCGAGATGTCGTGGAGGAGTGCTTTTTATTTTTTTTTTATCCCCCTTCTTATTCTTCTCCCCTTTCTCCTTCCTTACATACTTGTATATCTGTCTCATAGGATGTTGAGTAAAGCAGCGATATAACATCATTAAGCGCATCTCTATAGAGCCTTCACGGCATCTGCTGACAAGTACCGTATTGTGGTCAGATAAAAAAAACTACACAATTGGTTGTGTAAGAACAGATCCCCAAAAAAATAAACAGTTGGTTTTGCAATCGGTGTGGGAAAAAAAAAAAAATCACTTTTAGATGACTCCTCAATAACAGATGAAACATTTCTACTTTTTGACTTTGGGATTGCAAATGAGGATAAGACTCCGTTCACATGTCCAGTAATCATCTGTTAAAACGGATTCGTTGGCAAAAAAAGTTGTGCAGACCAAACTTTCTTGTCTTTATGAAAAGCTTGAATTGTGCAGAATCCGTTATTTTCAACATTGAGTCAATGGAAAATGGATCCGTTAACTGATTTATCTTCCAGTTGAAACTGATCATGAGTTAATAGATCTGTTTTCCATGGGCTCCCATGTAAAAAAAAACAAAAACAAAAAACAAAACAAAAAACAACCCAAAAAAACATTTTGCAAAAATCATTTTTTTCCAAATGGACAGGAAAGTTATGTTTGCAAAGCTTTTTTGTGAGTGGATCCATTCTAATAAGGCCGGAGTCACACTTGCGAGTCTCGCATCGCATCACCTGGCACTCCCGCACCTTCTCCGGACAGGAGCGTCTCAGCTGCATAGAAATACATGCAGTCGACCCGCTTCTGCCAGGAGAGTGTGCGGCCGTGCCGGGTGATGTGATGGCTGATGTGATGCGAGTGACTCCAAAGACATACAGATAGGGAATTTAGATTGTGAGCCCCAATGGGGACAGTGTTCCTGATGTATGTAAAGCGCTGCGGAATATGTTAGCGCTATATAAAAATAAAGATTTATTTTTTTTTTTTTATTTTTTAAGTGTGACTCCGGTCTAACAGATGATTACTGGACATGTGAACTCAGCCCTAAGGCCACGTCTCACTAAGTGACATCGCTGCTGAATCACGTTTTTTGTGACGCAACAGCGATCTTGCTAGCAATGTCGCTGTGTGTGACATCCAGCAACGACCTGGCCCTTGCTGTGAGGTTGCTGCTGAATGTCCTGGACCATTTTCTTCAAAGGCGATGTCCTGCTGGGCAGGACGCATTGCTATGTTTGACACTGTGTGACAGGGTCCCAATGACAGCAGAGATCGTTATACAGGTCGCTACTGCGACCTGTATCGTTATGGAGTCGTTGGTAAGGTCTGACAGTGTGACATCTCACCAGCGACTTACCAGCGATCCTTATCAGGACGTATCGTTGTCGGGATCGCTGGTAAGTCTGTGTGTGGTTGTGTGTGTGACCAGGCCTTTAATACTGAAAGTAAATGTTTGCTCTGGAGAGGAGCATGATTCCGGTCCATGGAGACGATTGTGTTCAAAACAAAACCTTAGTTAAAATCTGTGCCATCCATCGTGACCTGTAGCCTCAAAAATGTAAAGACACTCGCATAACGGACAAGAAACGGGGGTTGCGGTGTGAGGAGAGCCGCGCTCGCTGGATTTGGCCACATGCTCTAAATGCACAGGACTAGGATCCACTTCATCTGTATTGAAATGTCAGATTATTCTCATTAGATTCCCACCCTGGCTGCTTAGTCAGATGACTAATGTCCCAACATTTACATATTGTTTACCTGCCAAAATGTTTTACGTGACAGCTATCTCCACATGACCTGGTGACTCCTTGCATCATCCTACAAGTCTGCTCCTGAATGTTTCCTATTGAAATTGTTCATGGGTAAATACAGGTTTTTGATACCAGTCTAATGAATGTATGAAACGACTGGGTTCATAAGACCGGAAATAACGGTGACTCAGGGCTGGCTAGTGATATGATGAGGAGCAGACACACCGTAGTCACCTCCAGAAGCGGGCCACGTGTGCCTCAGGAATTACTGGCGTTCGTGGCCTGTTTGCACACTTCTAGACTGCAGTTAAGAAATACTAATTAGGGCTGCTTCTCACTTGCGAGTTTCTCGCAGTAGAGCAATGCGAGAAAAACTCACATTGTAATCGGACACATGTTAGTGAATGATTCAGCTCTCATCTGCGATTTTTTTTCTCAGTCCAAATCGGACTGAGAAAAAAATCGCAGCATGCTGCTTTTTTGCGAGTTTCTCGCACCATTTGTCCCAATGATTTCCTATGGAAGGGGATTAAAAGTAGGATCACACACGCGCACCAGCGTTCACATTTGCGAGTGTGGCAGTAACTTTGCTCATTAAATATTCAACAGATGAATGTGACATCACATTCCCAAAGGTAAATTAAATGACACATGTGTAATAGCTTTTATCTAATTAAGATGTTGCATGAAACTAGCATCGCAAACGCGACACGCGAGCAAAAAAGCATCGCAGTTGCATTGCACTCGCACCTAACGTGAACTAAAATCAGCCGAGTATTTTTCAGCCCAGTCGGACCGATTTTACTCGCATAAATGTGTTTCCAGCCTTAAAGAGACTGTTAGATTATCTGCTGACCTCTGAAATTACACAACCTTCCCTCCAGGTCCAGGTGTACACCACAGACGTCCAGATTTATGATGGGAGGCATTGCGTGTCCTCCAGGCTTAAGTATCCTCCTGTATTGCAGCGTCGATGTGGCACCATGTTCTTACTAAAAAAATATCCTACTGTTTTGTGTCTACAGCTTCTCTGCAGACTTGTGTGTTTTTCATGGTAACAGACTGCAAACAATCATTTCTAGGCTATGTGCGCACGTAGTGTTCTGTCCCTACAGACATTTCTGCAGCGATTTGAACAGCACACGTGCGCTTCAAATCGCTGCAGAAAGAGTCCGTAATGAAAAAAAAAAAGCTGATTTCATGCGCTCAGAGTGCAGCCCCTCCCATAGACAGAGCGGGGGCTGCATGCAGAGCGCAGGAAAGAAGTAACATGTCACTTCTTAGAACGCGCGCTTCAGCGCTCTAATACGCCACGTGCGCACGTCTCCTGCATAATCTTCATAGATTGTGCTGGGGACGCAGGACGCATGCAGTTACGCTGCGGTGCAGATCGCAGCGTAA
>NC_134355.1:62230388-62237888 GCF_048569485.1 Anomaloglossus baeobatrachus | reverse complement strand
ATGTATTGCTTGGAAATTCGGAGACATGTTGTCAGTAGTTTATAGAATAAAATAATTTACATTTTAATGAAAAATATACCAATAAAGAGAAAAATGTGAAAAACTGGATATTTGGAAGTGGGCTCATAATTTTTGCCAGAGCGCTATCTATATATATATATATGTATATGTATGTATATGTATGTATGTGTATATATATCATACATACATACATACATTTTTGTATTTTATTTTTATTTTTATTTTTTTTTAATTTTTAACCCATATGTGACGTACTTCTCAACAACTTTGTATCTGACTAGTTTGGAGAGATCTCCTTGGTCTTCATGGTGTTTGATTAGCAGTGCCTCTTGCTTAATAGTGTTGCAACCTCTGTGGCCTTTCACAAAAGGTGTATGTATACTGGCCGACCCAGGAGACTTATGGTATGTGCGCACGCTGAGTTTTGGTGTTGAAACGTTCTGCACCTTGTGGCAGAAAAACACTGAAGAAAACGCATGTGGTGGTTTTATTTATTTATTTTTAGTGAAATCAATGCCTGGAAGGCCCACAATATGGAGGGAAAAAATGCACCAACAATTGACACGCTACAGATTTTCTGAACCCAAAACTGCAAGGAAAAAATAAGTAACGTGCACAGCATTTCAAAATTCTCATGGATTTTGCTGACATAAGGATAGACGTGCATTTTTGTCACAAAACTGCACAAAAAAAATCGCATCAATAAATGCCCTGTGGGCACAGCCTAAGGCTACATGCGCACACTGCTTTTTTTCCTGCTTTTTTAATGCTTTTTTGTCTGCAGTTTTGTTGTCAGAACTTTGACATTTGACTTCCCAGCAAAGTCTATGAGAAGTCAGATTTGCTATGCGCACATTGCAGTTTATTTGTCAGCGTTTTATTTGTCAAAGGTTTGTGACAAATAAAATGCAGCATGTTCATTCTTCCTGCGTTTTTGTCAACATTTGTCACAAAAACGCAGCAAAAACGCAGGGTGTGAAAAACGCACCAAAAACGCACCTAAAATTACATGCGTTTTTTTGTGACATTTCCAGGCTCTCTCTGACAAGGTGCAGTTTTGGCTGCATTTTGGCTGCAGTTTTGGCTGCAGTTTGTGAACACAAAAAGATGCAGCATGCGCATGTAGCCTAAGGCTACATGCGCACGCTGCTTTTTTTCCTGCTTTTTTGCTGCTTTTTTGGCTGCAGTTTTGTCAGCAGAACTTTCTGAATTCTGACTACCCAGCAAAGTCTATGAGAAGTCAGATTTGTCATGCGCACATTGCAGTTTGTCAGCGTTTTTTTTGTCAAAAGTTTGTGACAAAAAAAATGCAGCATGTTCATTCTTCCTGCGTTTTTGTCAACATTTGTCACCCATTGAAATCAATGAGGGCAGGAAAAATGCATGCTAATCAAAAGTGGTGCATTTTACCTGCGTTTTTGGTACCAAAAACGCAGGTGATTTGTCAGGAAGTGAGGTCAGGCAAGTGGTCCCGTCCCGTCCCGTCCTCCATGTGTTCCCCGAAGTACCGCTGTCCCCAGGGGAGATGATGTGGAGCACGGGGACCATCAGCAGCGGCGGCAGCGAGAGGGAAAAGTCAATGTTTTCAGCTGCCAATGTCCATCCCCCTCTCGCTGCCGCCGCTGATGGTCCCGTCCTCCACGTGTTCCCCGAAGTACCGCTGTCCCCAGCGTGCACGCACAGGGGAGATGATGTGGAGGACAGGACTATCAGCGGCGGCAACGAGAGGGAAAAATCAATGTTTTTAGCTGCTAATGTCCATCCCCCTCTCGCTGCCGCCGCTGATAGTCCCGTCCTCCACGAGTTCCCCGAAGTACCGCTGTCCCCAGTGTGCACGCACAGGGGAGATGATGGACCCCTCTCACTGCCACCGCCACCGCTGAAAGTCCTGTCCTCCACGCTCCTGTCAGCTCCACGCAGTAGCGCGATCAGCTGAGCTGTCACTGAGGTTACTCGCGGCCACTGCTGGATTCAGCGGTGGCCGCGGGTAACCTCGGTGACAGCTCAGCTGATCTTAAGAAAAATCATTTTTCTAGTGTGAACATAGCCTTAGTGCACAGGTAGACTTCTCATCACTAAGCATGACACACATGAAGGTAATTGCTTGCACCAGAAACTTTAGGGACTTCATAGCAAAAGGGATGAATACGTATGCACAATGTCACATTTTTTTTTAATTTATTTTATCCCATAAATTAACTTTAACTATTTTTTTCTCTCTACTTCCCCAACTAACAGGGTGTTTAAAATATATATTGATAGAAAAGTATATCTCTAAAACTAGGTGGAATAATTGTTTGGTTCATGGCTTATTGGGGGATGACCAGACAGGTGGCTACAATTTAGTGAAGTCATGCTGAGCGATATTTGAGGATATCCAATAATGTTAGATAACATTGTGTTGATATTTCAAATTCTGGTGTTTTCGGACCATTTTTTCTGGATAGGTGTGCTAATGAATCAGGCTCTGGCCACCTACTTTTGATTCAGTGTGTGTTTAATATATTATATATTGTGTGTGTTAAAAATATTATATATAACACATATGCTATATATAATAATTTTAACACAAAAAAAAAAAAATATATATATATATATATATATATATATATATATATATATATATATATATATATATATATATATATATATATATATATATATATAAATATATATATATAAATATATATTATAATATACTATAATATAATATCTCTGAGTATATAGGCCAGCGTCCAGCTCCAGCAATCCAGCAATGGAGCTCACAGGTTTCTTCCCACCTGATAGTTAAGTTCCTCCACGGACTGGAATAGGAGACAATTCATTAGTATGAGGAAATCCAGCAAGGACTCAGCAAACCAGAATTGGAGTAAAATTTTCATTTCTTTATTTCTCTTCAAAAGTTAAAAAGGGACCCACAAGGATCAGGAACCAATGTGCATGGTTCCTGATCCTTGTGGGTCCCTTTTTAACTTTTGAAGAGAAATAAAGAAATAAAAATTTTACTCCAATTCTGGTTTGCTGAGTCCTTGCTGGATTTCCTCATTTTTTTCCTCATACATATATATCTACCTATCTGTATCTAAAACACACACACACACACACACACACACACACACACACACACACACACACACACACACACACACACACACACACACACACACACACACACACACACACACACACACTTTCCCCCAAAATAAGACAGGGGCTTATACTCTTTTCTGCTTTGAAAAATGCACTAGGGCTTATTTTGGGGAAGAGGGGGGCACACGATATATAAAATCTTGTGTGTGTGTGTATACATGCAATATATCTCATTTCCCCCCGGCCTTGAAAAACATGCAGCACACGTACGTGCTAAACGATGTCTGAACGAGGCCTTAGTCTGTAGTTCAGCCATCTTCAATATGTATATGGGGGTTTGCACTACCCGCCTTCCATTTAGCCATTCCTGTTTGCTAGACCACGTGTATGTCTACAGTGAACACAGGAGAAATATAATTTTGGTGACAGGTCCGTAGTATACTGGATTTGTTTCTGTTACCATGGACACACACAGATCTGCATAGTGGCCCTAAAATTAAATTGTGAGATATTTTGTAATGTCAACCTATATAATGTGTATTGCTCACATGGATGAAGGTGCTGAGTGGGGCTTTTTTTTTTTTTTTTTTTTTTGACCCCCGTGTTCTGAAAGGGTCTATGGGTGGGTTGTCTTCATGAGATACCATACTTTAGTGAAAAATTCTTAGTTAATCTGCCTAATAATGTAAATGGTTTGTCGTTCTGGCCTCTTCCGTTTGTAAAACTACACATTGGATGAGCCGCGCTGTGCATCTCGTGTTTACATCCATCCGCTGTGGGACGTACTAACTCCTGGGGGTGTCGGGACATAGACCCCCACCAATCTAATGACTAGTATGTCTGGAGACCCCTTTTTAAAGGGATCTGATTTAGCTGATTCATATGGCCCATTGTATGGACGGCAAGATTCAGCTGACAGATTCCCTTAGAGGCTGAGGTTACATGGTTGTCCATAGATCCCACACAGGCCATCACTCAGCCGAGGTGTATTGTACTCTGATGAAGGGGTGTTTCTTCTGTTCCTTGTTTAATTTTTCTTCATTTCCTCGACATTGAAAGTGAAATTGTGGCTTTGGGTTTTGTATATTGGGTGCGTATTCCCTATGAAGGAGCAGAGAGGTGCTTTGTGCTCGTGAGTTGCACCACGGCTCGTCTTTGTGTTTTATTGTCAGGGCAGCTGAGGACAGCAGCAACCAAATAACTGCTTTGCATAAGGCAGAGTTGTGATAATCATAGCACAACCGGGGGCAGTAGCACAAAACACGGGAACGGTTCACACATCCGCTCGTCTCGCAGGCGAATATATTGTTGTCTTTTGTCATGTTTCTAAAAGAAAACGCGTTTTAATAAATAGTTTAACGCCATGTCAATTTTTATTGTTGCGTATCGTTTTAGCTCTTATCATAAGTTACCTTTTAATCTTCGCCTGGCGTGGGATATCTTGTGATCCAGCCTCACAGTGCTGCCGGGTGTTGGTGAGTCGGATTGCTTTGCCCAGGCCACTATTTTTGTAGTTCTAGGTAGTTGGCGTTGCTGTGTTTTCGTGGATCAGCGTTCTGGACAAAATGCAGTGAGCGTTTGTGTCTGTAATGTTGAGTATTGGCTTGAAGAAGATGACATGCCAGGGAGCCAATGCCCTGAGAAATTGATAGTGTCTAACCTTATCTGTGTTGTGTTTTTTTGTTTTTTTTTTTCTTCCACATTTCTAGAATGGGGACAAACTGGGACCTCACATTTACAATGATATGGCCGCTTAGGTCCCAGAAATATTCCAACCAGTCTGGGGGGGCTTTGCTTTTTATTTTTTTATTTTTTTCCCCCACATCAGACATTTATGGCCTCTCCCATGGACATGCCATAAATGTCAGTCAAGTAGTGGGAGGAATTCCAAGGATCGTGTACAAGATAAGATCAAGCAGTTTATTCTCTACGCGTTTCGAAGCTGAAGCAGCTTCATCAGGAGGACCACCATATTAGAGAAACATACCAAAAACAGACTTGGGCTACGTTCCCCTGATCGGGATCAGTTGAGTTTTTGATACTGCAGAAGTTCTGCATCTTAGTTTCCGTGTGGGGATTTTTCCTTCCGGTTTCAGTGCATCATCCTTTGTTTTTGTAACCCCCTGTTATTGACGACATTAGGAGCTGATTACATGTTTCCACGTCGTAAATGCACTAATAAAGCAAGTCTTTTCACCTGTGGATTTTCCGCATCTAATGCAAATCTATGGGAAAAATCCACACAGAAAATTGAGCGTTCCCGCAAGAAAAATTGACATGCTGCGAAATGGAATTACACACCTTGACTCAGATTATGCAGTGTAAAAAAAGCACCGTGTTCAGGAGATCTGTTAATCCCATCCACTTTTGCTTGTACTGTAAAACACAGCATTTTAGGCACAGTGAAATTAAACAGCGTCCAGAATGCTGATTGTAGGAATGTACCCTTATACTTTACAAATTAAAAAAAAAACAAGGGCACCAAAGGAAAAGGAAACCACCCCTGAATGATACATGGGACCGGAAGATTCAGTGGTAATAAAGTTATAAGTAACAAAAATAAAAGGGAATAAAAGGTAAAGTTGTGTCAATAGATATTCGTGTGTACAGTATAAAAGAAAAATCCAAGGGGTTAAGAGTGTAAAGGTGGCTTTACACACTGCAACATCGCAAACGACATCGCTATAACGTCACCGGTTTTGTGACGTAATAGCGACCTCCCCAGCTACATTGCAGTGTGTGAAACACATCAGCGACCTGGCCCCTGCTGTGAAGTTGCTGATCACTACACATCTCTCAGGACCATTCTTTGGTCTTTGTTTCCCGCTGTGCAGCATGATCGCTAGAAAGTCCGTGTGTAAAGGGGACTTTACAGCGACTTCGTTAGCGACTTCCCTTTCAAAAAGCTGCTTTACAACGTCCCCAATAACTAGCTAGGTCGTTCTGCAGGTCCGTATCGCTGTTGTGTCGTTGGCCAGGTCTGCCTGTTTGACAGCTCACCAGCGACTCACCAGAGACTTCGGGATCGCTTGAAAGTCTCAGTGTGTAGAGGGGCCTTAAGGAGAGGTTTTGAGGTATTTGTGTGCGTGTAAAGGAAATTTAAACACAATATCTATTGACTTATTTTTTTTTTCTCCCCCTTTTCTTGTTCTCGTCTTATTTTCTTAGTTTATTAAATATTCGTTTTTTTTTTTTTAAATTATTTAATGGGTTCACTGTTTAAATCTGTTTTTGGTCTGTATTTGGAATGTTTAATATTGTGGTTCTCCTGATGAAGCTGGTTAAGCTTTGAAACATGTAGAGAATAAATCGCTTGATCTTATCCTGTACACAATCCTCGAAATTATTCCCAGCAGCGCAGACTACTCGTCCTATCCTCCTGCTACGTGTTCTCCATGGCGGGATCTCCCAAGGGTCCTTCAGCCACTGGAATACCTTGAATTTTCAGTTGTGTGTTAAATCATTAGATGAGTGACTCTGTACATCTCCTCTACATTTAACTCCACCGGACAACACCCTATTGGGCTTGTTGTCCCCCCTTTTTCTTTGTATGTCAGTCAGTGAGTCTGGATAATCCACATAAAGGTGGTTTGGATTTGCCCAAGCAGTGCTATGAATGAGGGCAGATTTACGATATGTAAGGTCATAGCCTTTTATACGGACTGATACAAGTTATAGGAGCAAACATGAAAATATTTTCTCCATTGAAATGTTCAATATTAACCATGGGACTCTGTTGCCGCCACAGTACTGTCCTTGAGGTCACCGATCAATTTTCTGCTGCAGGGTGAATTATTGGCAAAGGGGAGTCAAGATGGCCAAAAAAATAAAATAAAACTTTATATTATTATATTATACACATAAAAAATATATATATATATATATATATATATATATATATATATATATATATATATATATATATATATATATATATATATATATATATATATATAATTTTATTTTTTGGCCATCTTGACTCCCCTTTTTATTTTATTTTTTCGGCCATCTTGACTCCCCTTTGCCAAACAAGCAGAGATATATATATCTCTGCTTGTTTGGTAAAGGGGAGTCAAGATGGCCAAAGAAAAAAAAAAAAAAAAAAATATAATATAATATATATATATATATATATATATATATATATATATATATATATATATATATATATATATATATATATATATATATATATATATATATTATATATATTTTTTTTTTTTTTTCTTTGGCCATCTTGACTCCCCTTTACCAAACAAGCAGGGACCCCCTTTACTACAATTGCTCATTTTGACGAGCTCATTCACAATTTACAAAGGGATATGTGCTGCCGACGATGAACTTGTAAAGGTTTATTTCGTCTGGAGGAGCGCACTGCTGACAGGGGTC